>NC_067243.1:27315018-27578298 GCF_019924925.1 Ctenopharyngodon idella | reverse complement strand
TGGACTTGTGTAGAAATCATCCATGTAAACATGGTACCCAGAGCCCAAAACTTTCTTGTCCAGAAGAGACATCACAGCATCATATGAAATCCCATGGCCTGTAGGAAAGCTGTTCTTGCCTGCGTACACAGAGAGATCCACAGTATATCCATTTGACGAGTCAGTAAGGACAAAAAACTTGAAGCCCACCTTTGTTGGCTTGGCTTTCATGTATCGTGCCATTTCTGCATTTGCTCTGCATGCCACAAATCTTTCATTCACAGCTAAATTTCTTCTAGGATGATAGAAGGCTTTGCACGCAAGACGTATAGTGTCCATGAGAGGTTTGATCCTGAAAAGTCGGTCATGTTCAGCTGTGCCCCTCTTTTTGTCATTTTCCTTGTCTGCATCTGGGTGACTCAGGTGTACATTCCATGAAATGGTGCGGTATCTGTCCCTTGACATAACTGTGGCAGGAAAAGGCATAGAAAAAATGCTGTGCTGCCGCCAGTAGTCAGCGATGCAGCTCATCTTTACCGTGGCCATGTAGAAAACGAGTCCAATGTAGCGGTACATCTCGTCAGCGCTGACATCTGTCCAACTGTATTTGCGACCTTTTGCAAGTGCCCTGGCAGCCTGAGCGTTTGTGTTGTGGCACAGATTTGAGACCGTAGTCTCTGAGAAAAACAGTCTGAAAAGACTCAAAGGGGAGTGCGAGTCAGCGAGACTCAACTGTGGGCCAGGTTCCCGCGCAGGCAGGAATCTCCAAGGCTTTGGATTCATGTCGCATCAGTCTCTGCTTTCCATGACAGAGTCTTCTTGGCTCTTTTTGCAACAGGTTTCTGGTCACTGTCATCCTCAAATCTGTATTAAAAAAAAAATAAATAAAAAAATAAGCATGCTGACAAGAATCTGTACAAGGATGTACTGGAAAATTCAGCTAATACCAGCCTATACCATTCATCAGCATCACCAGCTCTGACCAGCCTTGGACAGATTGCCATTCAATTAGCCAATCTGGTCCATAGCTTGGCCTAGCTCAGAGGTGTCCAATCCTGCTCCTGGAGGGCCACTTTACTGAGTTTAGCTCCAACACCCCTGCCTGGAAGTTTCTAATGATCCTAAATACATTGCTTAGCCATTTCAGTTGTTTAATTAGGGCTAGAGCTAAACTCTGCTGGATAGTGCCCCTCCAGGAGCAGGATGGGTCACCCCTGGCCTAGTTAGTCTACCAGCATCACCAGATTGATCAGGTCCCAGCAAGCTTGGACAGACATTTGAGACCAAATTTACAAGCCAGCGAGGATTGAGGCAGACAATAAATCAAAATGGTGTGTGTTTTGTTACATTTAATTTGAAATATAATTTGTGCTAATTCTCTGTGCCTTTGTTGATACCGGACTTCTGCATCCGCATGCGTCAAATTTCATATACTCTTAACTCCTATAACTTGTTTTCTGTCCGTGAACTCCCTCTGTTAGCGAGACTTATATATAACTTTTTTTCTTTTTTTTTTTATAAATCCTTGATCAAATATCGATGCTGCATCATTTACTTACCCTAATGTCATTCCAAACCTTTAAGACTTTTGTTCATCTTTGAAACACAAATGAAGACATTTTAAAATAAAATCTGAAAGTTTTATGTCTGTCCATTGACAGTCTACACAACTACCACTTTGACGCTTTAAAAGGTTCATAAAGAGATTGTAAAAATAACCTATACGAATTGAGTGGTTTAGTCTAGATTTTCTGAAGAGACTCCACTTTATATGAACAGATTGAATTCAGGATTTTATTGAACATATAACCATTCATCAACATACACATCAGATATGGTAAACGGAAGCTCGAGCATGTTAGCTTGAAGTGCGAGAACCAGTGAGGTTCATTCTTATGTACACTGTAAACCCTAATAAGTTGAGACTACTCAAATGAATTGAGGAAAGTGATTCCCTCAATTCAATTGAGTAATGGGGAAATGACAACTCAGTTTAATTGAGTTGGCCTAATGTGGTCTTTTCATTGAATTAACTCAAATGTTTAAGTACAGAACTTAAAAGGCAAATAGACTAAACTCAAACTTTCAAGTTTATATTGTGTTTACTTTTAAATAAATTATATTTATATTACTATTAAATAATTGATAATCAAAACAAGTTTTGTTTTTCCACATTAAAAGCTTTATTAGGGTTTTACTAGATAGCTGAACTTCTATGTCTACTGACTTAACATCATATCATTTAATCAATGAAAAATACAATTAAAATTCTTGCAGTAAAATGAATCAACTGATTTAAAATTTCTTTATCAGACATTTTAATGTGAAATTGACCATATCAGAATAATTAAAAGCATAGTGTAATGAACAACAACAGCCCCTCAGTTGTCTTCAGTGTGAATAGATAGATCACATCATACAGTCACTTTTGGAACCTGGAGGATTTTTCTGAAGAACAATGTGCAGTTTAACTGCTCAGGACATACAAGTGACTCATGAACAATTATCACAAAACAAACAAAAAAACAATCATTGATCATCTAGGTAACAACAGTATTAAGAATGAAAAAAACAACTCGTTCTTATTTTAAGATTTTTCAGATTCTGCAATGTGATGTAAACTTTTGACCACTGTATGTGTGTGTGATACAGTCAGTACAGCAGGATAATGTCAGTGAGATATCAAGACCCCTGTCATCCTCTACCATGTCCTTTCTCATCCTGTAGAAACTGCCACTGGTGGTTCAAAGGGTCCCCATTGCCACAGTCTTTCAGATGAAAGGATCCTTTGACCAAAAAATAAAAATAAAATTAAAACACATTTTCTCTAAATACATTATATAGTTCTCATTGTTTAAGCACAGAATAGAATGATGCAACATGTCATTTGATAATAAAAATGTAATGATAATACAAAGCAATTTTGTTAGTTGGACAGCAACAAGAATGTAAAAAGTCAAAGCAAGTAAAAGTGCTTTCTTGCCATTTCAGTAACTGAATAAAATACAAGATAACTTCGGTAACTGAGTGGTATTCAAACAAAAACTCTTTCTGTTACCTGATTGATGACTCTGTTCTTTGAAGAGTAAGTTAACAGTATTCGAGAAGAATGGCAGCATTTACCACCTGGCCTAAAAACAGTCATATATATAGTAAACATCATAATAAAACAAAGTAACTTTACATTATAGATTTCTACACTACACTAGAACATTTAAACAAACAACAGGAGCGAAATTTACACTGCACTTTAACAAATATGATATATTTAATGTTAAGTATCTTGCTAAAACACACCTTTTCTGTCCTTGTCTGCCTCACATGAATCAAAAGTCAGCTGCAGCTCTTCCTTCAGTGCTGTATTTGAAGCTTCTGAGGACAGTTGTGTCTGCTGATTTGTCAAAGAGGAATGTTAACAACTCAAGCACACTAACAAGGCTAACATTAATTAATAAACGTTTAATATTTAACTAGCTAACTTCTTATAAATGTATGTATCAGTTGCTAAGTTCTAGTTAGCAGTTTACCAAAATAGCTAAGAAAGCTAGGCTAATTTTACAACATAAACACACTCAAAAATCTTAGTGAACAACACTTAATCTTATGTTTTGTTAAATACTCCATTTAAAATGGCTCTATGAATTTGCACTTACCTTCATCTGATATAAACGTCTGAAAATGCAGGATTCTGTCAGCACGCAATAACTGAGGCCAGCAGGCTAGAAAATATTGTTTAGAGAAAAATGATAACATTGAAAAACTCAACGTGTTATGGTAAACATGTTATATACATTTATTTTATGAATTTACACTTACCTTCTTCTAAATCGTGTAAGTTAAATCTCTCGGATGTCAGCGCGTGCAAGATTTGAATTCAGCTGGAGCGGGAATAAACGGCTCGAAACAACGTCGGGCTAGAAAATAGTTTGGGGAAAAAAACAAAAAAGATGCATTGAACAAATTTTATGTTCTAGCAAACATATATTTAAAATAGTTTTATGAATTCACACTTACCATACAGAACATGATGTATATATACATATATATATATATATATATAGTATATATATAATCTATCTATCTCTTTGATTATGTCTTAAAGGGACAGCAGTCTAATATTCCTGCTGTTTTTAATGTTAATCAAACGCATAAGACGAAGAAATCTCTCACTACACTTGACTGAATAGCTTTTGTAACTTCAATAATGTTTAAATCGTTATTTAATTTCTTCAAAGAAGTTTAAATGCAGTGTTATTTTATATTTCGTTACTTCAATTTCTGTACCTGAAAACCTGTTAAAGCATTGTTTATTTTATTGTATCTTAGCTCTCATGTATTTATTTTTGCTGCTTCTTGTAGTTAGATTATTTTTTTTTTATTTCTTTATTTGACAATTGTCCTATTTTTTACGGAACATAGCATTTGTCCTCATTGTACAACATCACTACTGGTTTATATATGAACAACAGCAGAACTGCTTTCATTATTTTTTAATGTTATTTAAAGTACATTCTGATACTTTGCTTGTTATATAGACATGCAACATTTCAGCTGTAAATATAAATGTTAGCTAGATTATGTTCATTACCTGTGTAACAACGCAAGTTTATCCTTAAATTAAGGATAATCACACTTAGTTTGCAGCGTTCACTTATTCAAATGAACCAACAGAGCAATTGCACCAGGGTTCGTTTTTATCAAACCAAACCTGCCAAGTGTGAACACCCTATAAAAAAAAAAAAAAAAAAAAAAAAAATGTATTTACAAAAAAAAAATAAAAATAAAAAAAATCTATCACATTATGTGTGTTGGCCCACGTGATTTATATTTTGCGCTTTAGGAATTTGTCAAGTCGAACCAAGGCTGAATCCCAAATGGGCACACTTCTATGCACTTTCGATCTTGTGGATTTACAATGGCGTGTCTGTTAAGACCACGAGACCAAAAGGTGGTCCCATTCATCTTTATGTTTCAGAAAGGGTGCTCGCGAACGCCCCTTTGTGGCTGCTATGCACCCTCGATGAGCACTTCAGCTGAGCCCACAAGTTGCGAGCTACGCAGAAGACTTTACCCGGCAGTCAAAGCGGCATTACGTCACAAAAGTGCGGACTCGGAGGAAGACCGTGAGGGTTTTCACTGGTATGATTTTAAGATTGAGACAGCCTTTAAAATGGCCGAATCAGTGCCCCAACTGCTGAACTAGGGAGCTGATTGACACACACACACACACATAGAGTGCAGTCAAATGCCATAGACTATGTAGAGATTAGTGGACGATTTCAACTTGTTACACTATGCTAAAGCTACAGGACTTCTGAGATCCACTGCATCACGATCATGACGCAGAGTATTTTAACGTCATTTGAAAGTTCAACCAATGGAAACTGGATCTTGGGTGTGGTGGATGGGGTACGGTAGGTACACTGTAGAGATTGCTGTAAATTTTACAGCAACTTACTAGCAGCTGAATGACTAATTTACTGTAAAAGATTTTACAGTATTATTGTATTGACAATTACAGTACTTTGTTTTATTTACAGTATCATGTTGTCATTTCCAGTATACTGTTGAGTTTATTTTTTACTTGTATAAAATGATCCAATTGCGGTACAGAATTGTAAACCTTTTTTTTTTTTTTTTTTACCACTCCCCCAAAAAATGAAACTCATGAACATTTGTCCTTATAATATTCCTTTTAGTAATTTTAAACTTTTTTTTTTTTTTTTTTTTTAGAAGTACAAATTACAAATCTTGACCTCTAGGAGCCACTAGCTGAAGAAAAAAAAAGGCAACACCACCAACCGTCTCCCAGGGACCATTTATATCTTGGCAAAAACATACAGGCCTTAAAAATACAGTAAAAGTCAGTTTGTGTTGTTACATTCAGTAATTTTGGCAATCAAAGTTGACAAGCTTTCTGATGAGAAACACCATGAGGGGTTCAGGCTGATTTTTCTTTGGACCTTTAGAGATTTCCATCTGATCTGTGACTTTGGTGTCATCAGGATTGATTCTCAGAACCTGCAAGCACAAAAAACATTGTACTTTTCAGACCAGTGTTTTCAGAATTTGCCCTAACTTTCAAACTTGGTGCTGTAGGCATTTTGATGTTAATAAAAGCACTACATCTGATTCTGAATGGAGCTATGTGGATGGTACATAATTAGTAGGGGTGTAACTGTTCAAATTACTCATGGTTCAGTCATCATCATGGTTTTAGGGTCATGTTTTTGTATGTGTTATGTTCAAGGAAAATTTGACAACTGTCAAATAATAAAATAAGAACAAATAAAATACAAGCAACAGCACACATATATACAACAGAGAAAAGACAGAAATAAACCTTTTCGGGGTTTTCAGGCATCTAAAAGAGTAGTTTTCAGGTACAGAATTTGAATAACGTAATCACATAAAATAACACTGCACATAATCTTTACTGTATAAATTAAACAAAGATTAATCATTATTGAAGTTACAAAAGCTATTCAGTCTAGAGCAGTGAGTGATTTCTTATCAGTTGTTGTTTGATTAACATTAATAACAGACAGCAGTAATATTAGACTGCTGTCACGAAATAAGGCATAATTCAATTGATACCGATACAATTTGTGTGGTATTTCTTGACTGTTTACATTTACTTAAGACATAACCTACTACGTTTGCTAGGATACTCGCTGAGACGGGCATGTTGACATAATTTGTGTGTGAATTTGTCCGTTCAAGTGCAAAGCTTGAAAGCAAACTCAGTATTGAGCGCTGTCTGAGATGCAGCTTTCTGTGCGTACTTCGGATGAGTGCACACATAAATCTTCAAGGTCCCTTTCAAATCTTGCACCTGAATGAATAAATTGGCAAGGCTTAAATGAGTTGAGTTTAAACACAGATGTCAATGTGTGCTGTTCAGGTCTCACCTGAGGTCGCGCTCTATCAACACCCGGGTGATGACAGCGTAAATGGCAGCACTCGACTGAACAGTTTACAAAGAGTGACTGTTTTGTCCATGCTTTTTTTTGATCATCATTGTTGTAACGTATTGGGAAGCCAATGTATGCATCCATCGACTGAAACATTAGCTGACCTCGCCTGTTTTACACTTATTTCAACAAACCATATTACAGACGTGTCATCAGATTTGATATGAACCGCAGTGAAAGTGCGTGCTGAACGTGGGTGGATAACGGTGTGGTTCGAGAAGTGTTACACCCCTAATAATTAGCTGAAAATCCATTGCATTCAAATAATTAATGCTCCAATCTTTACAATGCATTTTTTGTAGCTCAAACAGTAGAGCAAGATGCTAGAATGCTGAAATAATGGATTTAATAAAAATTAAATACAATGTAAGTTACTTTGGATAAAAGTATCTGCCAAAAGCATGAATGTAAAGTAAAAAATTTATTTTGGCTTACCCAATTCTGCATTCCGACAAAACGGACAGATAATGCTGAAGAAGAGTCTGTTGCTGTTGTGGCTGGATGATGATTCTTCCCTTCATAGTCAGCATCCATGTTTTTGCTTGGAGAACAGACTCTCCTTTAAGAGTCACAGCAGCCCTTTTAGTGTTATGATAGTTTATAGGAAAAAACTACCATAGAAAACAGAACATATGACTAACAACAATTTGAGGATGAGGTGAGATATTATGTTGTAACTGACTACATTATGGTGTTTAGCGTTTTTAATAAATTAAACATTTAATATATTTAATGATTATGGTATTGTATAACATATCTTATAATATTTCATAACTTTGCCATGTTAATAATGGCATATTGCTAACCCTTTTTTCCTCCTCCTCAAAGCGTCACCCGTTCTGTGCGTTCGTGGAGAGCAGCGGTGTACAGTCAAGGAAATGGCAGCTGCAAATTCAAAATAAAGAACAAAAAAAGCAGTTTAAAAGCAGTCTTATGTTTGCCTGCTTAACTAGCGCTTACTTCGGCTAATTTATTTATCGATCTATCGATCTATTTATCTATCGAGAGAGAGGCTACTTTAAGGTGTTGCTTACGGAAGCCTGTTTCCGCCACTAAATAAAAACAGTAATTGTGACTTCTCTCACAATTCTGACTTCTTTTCTCACAATTGTGAGTTATAAAGTCAACATTCTGAGAAATAAACTCGCAATTGTGTGATATAATGTCAGAATTGCTTGATTAAAATAAAACGCAATTGCGAGTTTATATCTCAGAATTCTGACTTTATAACTCGCAATTGTGAGAAAAGAAGTCAGAATTGTGAGATATAAACTCGCAATTACTGTAGCCGAAATGGACTTCCATAGTTGCTTAAGGCAGCTAAACGTACTAAAGTTATTATGCTTCTTTGTTTAATAAGTTTACTTAAGATAATTTAGGCAACATTAACTTACCAGTTGATGTCACCATGATGGCAATGAAAAGGATCCAACATACACCTCCGATGTTGCAGATGACATGTTCCAGACCACAAACTTGAAAATAAATCAAATCATGTATTTGAAGATATTGTTTAAAAACCACACTTAAACAATGATGTTGCCCAACTCATTTTCCCCCTCAGTATTTCATGTTAATTTGCTGCGGTTAACGTTGCCATCCGCCTGATTAGCTAACTTGCATTAAAGAAGCAGCGGAACATGCAAAAGTTATGTTTTTTTTTTCTCTTTTTTCTCCAGTTTAACTCAAATTTATTTCAGCTAATATAGGTAAACTTAACTTACTCACCAGTTAATGTTATCACCGTTATGACGGCAATCCAGCTGACAGAAAAAAAGGCAGGAAAACTCTACCGACGTGAAAAACGACACGGTTACAAGTGAAAACACTAGAAAATGTTTGGTTTTACAAAAAAATTCAAATAATATACTAACCTTTTTGATGAGTCACTGGTACATTTTTTTTTTTTTTCGTCCGTTAACTGCCACTTCCACCATAGAGTGAAGAAAAAAAAAAAAAAAAAAAACTTAATCTCTTGCCATTGGTCAGTTTTTCGCGGCCAAGTTCACTACTGTAAACTGATTTACAGTACAGAATAATTACAATAGTGACCATATATTTTCCCATCATCATTACACATTTTACAGTATCTTACTGTACATATTACAGTAAAATACTGTTCAAATTACAGAAATCAGTTACAGTGTATAAAAGACTATAGATATAGAAAGACGGTTCACTCCTATTACTTGTGAATGGGTGAAACTGCAACGCGCAATATGGCGGAATATGTCCCGCTTTCCAAGTAAAAGAGCCAATCGCTGATCGGTAAAGTCATTGCATCACTGCAGCTGCCGTTGGAATCTCCCGTTCCTATAGAAACCTGAGACTCGCGCTTAGGAATGGAAATGCACATTGGCTGGTCTAGCCTGAAAAATAAGCTTTTGAGCATAAGAAACAACATTTAGCCTATGGGACAGTTCATGTCAGATTTTTTTTGTGGATTTGAAATATCTTAATTGTGAGTTCGGCATACAGTTTTTGAGATTTCAGGATTCCCCCATTTAAATAGATAGGACTTGGGCTTGGACGCCCGAAATAGCTGCCAGGAGGCGTTGCAAATATGGCTGCTGAGGGAACAGACTTTTCTTGAAAGGGACTTTGGTAGGGACGATGTGTAAAGACCGCTCAGACACTGATTTACAGCTGGAGGGTGCTTGTATTGGATTGATCACTCAGATTGACAGGTCTTGATTTACCATGCACCATAGAATAGACAAGAAATAAGAGCCTGGTTAATGAGTGGTGATCTTCCAACGCCGTTTCATCCTATTCTATGTAGTTTTATTGTGGCATTTACAACAGTAGTTCTTATGTTCAGGGTTCATTCACATTTCTACCAATGAATTTCCATGACTTTTAGGCAAATATTCATGACCTAACATTCCATGAAAAGTATGTGTATACATGTAAAATAAGAATAAAAATCCATGTTCAAATGTCCAATTACAGCACATCTTAACTAATTAACAACAAGCTATGTAGTTTAATACAAAATAAACGCTGACACCAGTAAGACGGTTAGATAAAATACTATGTCTCACCCTAGCAACGAATTAACATGCATCAATGGGAGGCAATGACGTTTAAAAAAAAAAAAAAAAAAAAAAAAAAAAACACTGTAACACTGACTGTAACTTTACAAGGCTGCGGGGCTAGAGACAAACTTTTGGAATACAAAACTTGGTAACTAAGAAGATTTAAAAACAGCTTTGCCTCCTAGTCCTATTAATCTCATTGGAAAACCATCAATCAAGAAGATAACATCCCTATTTAAATTCCCCCAAAACAGTCATGTTTATTTATTCATTTTTGCAATTTACACCTATACAAACTGCAACTGCCAGACATTACCCCATGCCAGGGTCAGAAATAAACTTTTCCAATATAGGGCCCCTTGCAATTGATTTCCAGGGGCATTTTAATAATTTATAAGTGCAATTTTTTTATGATTTGTGTTGTCGCTTGTCAAATACTTAACATTAACCAATTACTTAAGTCAATCAGAACGCTATATAGACTGTTACCAATAAAATTTTACCATTAACAAAAAAAAAAGCCATCTTAACACAGCAAAGGTGGTACAGAAGCTGCACCTGAAATAGCGTTAATGTTTATTTACAAAGACTGTTTAATGTTACTCAAATTATAAAATTAACAGGAACTCTTTACATAGTCATTTTGTCAATTAATGCTCTTGATATTGTAATAATGATTATTAATGTTGATTAATAGATGCGTAAAATGTTTTTGTGTTTGGGGAAACTGAATGTCATATTCTGGCTACAAAGATAAAACAAACTAGAACCAGATATGAATTATTTTAATGCTTTTTACACATTAGAAAATAAAGAATTAATTTGATCTTACCAGCATGATGAATAAATTATTTTAACTAGAATAAACTGTAGCCTATATAGAGGGAGCAGAGAACAGGACCGGGTCCATAACTTGGGTGTAGCGTGAGTTTAAGCGCTCTCACAAACACTCCTGTTAAAATCACGGAAGCTGATGACACTGCGACATGAATCTCTAACATCCAATCTGCACTTTGTTGTTTATTATGGAAAAATGTGCGAGTTTCAGTCAGAATTCAGACAGAGCGCGAGCACTGAACTAAACTCTTCGTTTCAGCAATGACTAAACTGAACGCTTCTGATTGGCCATCACGCTCGACAGAAACGCATGTGATTGGTTATATGCGGCAGTCGGGTGGATCGGATAAACAAATTATGTTTACGAAGTTTCAAAGTTTAACAACTATTATCACGTAAACATATTCTATTACATAAGTATTTTGAAACAAATTTCCATGACTTTTCCAAAACTTTCTGGTTTATTTATTTTTCCATAACTTTTCCAGGCCTGGAAAAATGCCGATGGGTGAGACTACGCACAGCAACATCAAACAAAGCCTTTCTTTCTTATCTTTTGTAGAAGACGGAGAGGACCCATACTATGCAGTTGCCAGAAACACCCACCCAAGGCATGCTGCAAGGGAAGGAGTGAAACACACCCGCAACCCTGTCTTTCCTTCTCTCTCTCTCTCTCTCTCCACCTCCTTCGTTGTGAAGTACTACTAGCACATAGCACATCCCTTCAACCCAGAAATCTCACTCACACACGGCCATGTACACACTCTCTTTCTCACACATGCACACACTCATTCCTGTTTCAAAGTGCTCATTTCTGTAAATGTATTGATTTTTCTAAAATAAAGTGAAACCACTGTTTTTTTAATTAAAATACACCTTGCCTTAATATAAAGTGAAACATGCATACATCTTCTGCTTTCAAACCTTGTAAAAAAAAAAAAAAAAAAATGTTGCCTGATATTGACCAATACACATTTTGAATAGTTAAATGTGTAGTATTAGATTCAGTGTTGAAAAAAATATAAAAAATAAAGTTTAATTTTGAAGAATTTCTACAAGCAAATGTCACCAATTCGGTGGAATGGCCCTTCAACATTTCCGAACTTTGAGTTTTGAGTGGTGTATGTGTGTGAGGAATTGGAAGCAAGCAGAATCTGGGTATTTCTAAAGCACACAGCGTAATCGCACATCTTAAAACTAAGCCCAGAATCGATTATGATATTCTCAGAATTGATCCAGAATCGTTGGAGAGAGAATCGCGATGCATCGATTTTTTTTTTCTCCCCTAGTGCCCCACCTGCGCAACTGGGATTTAAGCCCGGCTTGTGAGTTTTGCTGGTTAGATCAGCATTAAAGAACTCTCTCAACTGTTAAATAACAAATATAAGATTAAAATAATATCAGATTTGTCTAGTTTTAAATAAGTTAATTTTTCATCTCTATTGATTTATTTATTTAGTGTGTTTAAGTAAGAAATTTACTTTTGCTATGGTTAAATAAATGTTCAGTGATATCTTCCAAAGATTTTTTTTTTTTTTTTTTTTTTTTAATTTTGGCGCAATTGTTTTCTGCATATAGTGTTGATATGGCAATGCTGGCATGTGTGGAAAGTTTTAAACAATGTGTTACAACTAGCCCCACTTTGTGCCCCGCGCTCCCCCTACGCCAAAATGCAAATCACGCGCAAATGAGCTGCTCTACTAGTATTGTGAAATTGATTTCTTTGTATGTGCTATTAGTATTCTCTACACTGCAAAACCATTGTGTGTTCATTCAGCAATGTGTAGGCCTATGTAATACGGATAAACCGTGTCCCGTTTTGATTCGCAACATTTTACCTTAAAATACGAGAAGCCTGTACATATAATAAACATATTTTACAGTTTATTTAGCAAATGTTTAAAGCCGTTTCGCAATTTCAATCATCATACAGTAACCAGAATTACCTGTTTAAAAGGAATTATTTGAACGTTTCAAAGTGGACTGTATTAAAGAATCTGTGATTTATCTTTTTCTTTCAGTGTGTATATTTAAGAATATTTCGTACGGACGCCTCTAATTTAAATTTCTAGGATGTTTAGAACATGAAAACAAATTGAACTGTATGAAGTGCGTTTTTATTTTAAACCATACAAAACGAGCGTGTACATTTTGAAAAGTTGCCTGTAACTCGGGATAACACATTCCACTGATAATGTAAACCCGATTGAAGTCAGTCTAAATAACTCACTCGTTGGTATCCTCCACTGGATCAATTCGATCCTCAAAATGCAAGCGCTCATCTTCAAAGTCTTCGTCTTCTTCCGAGGAAAAGGTGAACTCTTCATCACTGTCCATGTTCACCTGGACAGCTTGTTTACGTGAGCGTCGCGCCATCTTGATGAAAAGTTAACAAAGCTGCTGCTTCTTCGTTTAGTTTCTTGGTGTGTTCCAGACCATCGTAAAAGGTGCAATGCCGCCACCTACTGTATTGGAGGCTTCATTGATACCTTCTAAAATTCTCCTGATAAGGCCAGTTCTTCTTCTTCTTCTTGTAGGATTCCGGCAGTGTAGACGCTGCTAAGCGTATTACTGCCCTCCACAGGTCAAAATTTAAACTAAATTCTTACATACAGTCCTGTGTCATGCAAGAACTGAAGAATCTCCTTGGTGATCAGTTTATGCTTGTTACTGTGTCCAAACAAAGATAAAACAGAAAAAGCCTCAACTCCAAGTCCTGCTAGTTTAACAAATATATTTCTGTCTGCCCTATATTTTCTACATTCCAGGAAAACATGCCTTACTGTTTCAAGACTCCCACATTCACATAGGCCAGAAACATGTTTTCCTACAATGCATAAAGAGTAATTTAACAAAAATGTAAGTAACATGAAAATGCAATATAGACAAAGTGCTGCTGCATCCCAGTTCACCTACTTATACTATGTCCTAAAAGTATGTACTCTTTTTGTGAAGAAAAATTGTGTTTACATTTTAATAGCAGAAAATCAGGCAAGCTTTGGGACAAACTATCACGTGATTAAATTGCATCTTTAATGGACGCTCTGTCGCATAGTTACACACTTTCCTGTCACCTTAAACTGGCCTGTCAATCATCTTGTCACAGTTAACATCCTCCACATTTAATTTAATTTCCTACCGTATTGGAGAGAAGCACATTGATCTTTCAGTCGTGGGTCTTTCATGCACAGACTCTATTTTTTGCACAATAATGCAATTAAAAGTTAATGGCCAAATAGATCTTTATAAAAGTTCACATTACACATTAAATAAATATTTTTTTATTAGGTTAAATGTTGACTAATAGTCATCAAACCCCTTTATTTAAACCTCTCTACTTAACCGCTGGTGGTTGCACATATCCACCATGCTCACAGTTTTTTTAACACTGTTTATTCACGTTTGCAGTTTTGAACCGAATCCCCCTCCAAAGCGCAATGGGTTGTGGGGCTTAGCTGTTAGAGCGTGCACAAATCCACACTTTAAACAGAAATAACAGACCGACCATACTAGACATACTATGCATTGGCACACGCTTATTCTATTCTCACATATTATTTAGGATGGATAGTATACACATTTGATGACAATTCTCCCACCATTTACTCACCCTCATGTCTTCCTAGATGTATAAAGCTTTCTTTCTTCATATGAGCACAAAGATTTTTAGAGAAATAATCCATCTTTGTGAGTTCATATAATGCAAATGGATGGGTCAAAGTTGATGCTTCAAAAACCATGCAAAACTAACATAACAGTAATTCATACAACCCCAGTGAATGTATCAATGTCTTCTGAAGCAAAACGATATGTGTTTGTAAGAAAAATACTAATAAACTAGTTTAAACCTGTTGAACTAAAAACTATTTCTTCTGACCAACTGTCATATGAGTACACGCAAATGTCAGCACATTGTGACGTGCAATGTAAGCGGTGAAGTGCACGGTGTGAATCTTGTGAGACGTGACACAGAAGCACAGAGGACCATCCCTTCTTGCACATTTAAAATATTAATAGTTTAAAATATTTTTCTTACACCTATCGGTTGTGAAGCAAGAATGTCATATACATCTGGGATAGCATGATGTTTAGAAAATGATAATTTTCCTTTTTGGGTGAACTATCCCTTTAAGACTTTGCCTACCTCTGAGTGGTCAGCTTCTTCAGGAACACTTATGGTCCTTCGCCCCAATCCTGCCTGAAGGAGGATAGCATCTTCATTTGCTTTTGGTGTTCAATCTCGGTTTTTATCCAGAAGGAAGAACTGCACTGGAGTTGACTTTCGACCTCTTTTACTGTCCAGTTTTCCTGCCACTTTATAAAGCCCAGGAAATGCTCTGTGGAAAATGCACATGAAAAAGACATGAAAGAAGAAAATACATTTTACACAAAATAATGTGTATGATAATATTAAGGCCAACAGTCACATCCTAGGTGTATATGACATTCTTCTTTCAGACAAATATAATCAGAGTTATATTAAATAATAATGTCCAGAGTAATCCATGCTTTATGATGGGAGTGGATGGTGCCCCAAATTCTAAAGACAGAAAAAAAATGCACTCATCCATTATAAAAGAAGTCCAAGCGGCTCCAGGGGGTTAATAAAGGCCTTCTGAAGCGAACCAATGCGTTTGTGTAAGAAAAATATCCATATTTTACTTCTACTTTCTACTTTTACTTCTACTTTTCTACTTGCCACATAATTAGACAAGAAATATTAATCAGAGTTAATATTTTATTAGCTAATTAAACGCAAAGCTTCCGCGAAGAAAAACAGTTCTAAAGACACTAGTTTGAGTAAAACGAGAGCGCATTCATCCAAGGTGTGATAAGAGATAGGGGAGAAGGGCCGGATGAGCGGTCATTATAAAGCCTTGCTACTGACCACGGTCATTATCAGATATATAATGTTGCGACTGACAAATCAGAATCAAACATTTCGGAGAGTAATAATACAAATTTTAATGTACACTTAATTTCCAAACCTGGCCATATTCTGCTGCCCCTGCTGTGCTTCCCCAGCCCCAGGGGTCCTAGGGCCTGACTGGCTTCCTCTCTGAGCCTGCATTTCATCTACATAATGAAAACATGTAGAGGCTGAGTAGTGGATGGCCCTTACCACAGTAACAAGCTGTTTAACTATCTGACATCTAGCTATCTATACGCTTACCATTTTGTGAAACACTAAAGTTCCTTTCAACATTAGCGTTAGATGGACCTGCGTTCAGGGTATCTCTCAACAGGTACACTAAACGCCTTGCAGCGTTCTGTATTTCAACCTATTTACAGTTATTATCAAAGACAGAAAACACACACACACACATATATATATATATATATATATATATATATCTTACAGCTACAAGAAATTAAGTAGGAATTTAGAAAGAAACCGTTCCTCTTTACTGTCTGCCATTTTGTCGATTCCCAATCTTCCCGCATTCTGTCTGTCCTCGTCCAACAACAGCCAATCACAAGAGATTTGAAGAGATGCAGCCAATCAATACAGGATTTGGCCAGCAGCTAATAGCATTTGTTAACAGGAAGGTTTTTTTTTTTTATGCCCCGCCCCTGAGTGTCAAAACTGACTATTGTACGTGAAGATTTCAGCTGCGCGTGTGTTTAGATCAGATCCCCGTGCCTGTGCAGAAAGGAACTCGCGCGTGTGGGACCTCTCAGGACTCGTATCGCAGCTTTGTTATTTCTGCTCACGACTTGTGTAATTTGTGTGCACAATCATTTGTTTTGTGCTCGAGTTTGGGATTTGCGAGTTCTGCAGGTTTATATTTTACGTGCGAGCTTTGTCTTGGTGCTCACACTGTTGTTATTCACTTGCGTGTTGTATTTATGCGTGTGCGCTGTTTTGTCCATCATTTAACGGCATACAACGGAGACACACAAGCTGGGGAGATACACACTGGAAGAGACACATGCTGGAGACACACAAGCTGGGGAGACACCCGCTGGAGACACACAAGCTGGGGAAACACACTGGAGACACACACCTGAGACACACACCTGAGACACACAAGCTGGAGAGACACGCGCTGGAGACACACACATGCTGGGGAGACACCCAAGCCAGGGAGACACACGCTAGAGACACGCGCTGGAGACACACAAGCTGGGGACACACACTCTGGAGACACACAAGCTGGGGAGATACACACACTTGAGACACACACGCTGGAGAAACACACGCTGGAGAAACACAACACTGGAGATCTGGGGTTATATTCACAAAACACCTTAAGGCTAAAAGTAGCTCCTAACTTGTCAGTTTTGGAAAAACTCTTAAAAAATTATGTTTTATTAACAAAGTTCAGGAGGAGCAATGTTCAAATGATCTACCCAGTCAGCATAAGAGGAGGCCTATAAATATGTAACAGACTCACCAATGTTCCTCAACAGTTTTGTCAGCATCACTCCACCACCCTGTCTCCTCACACTCACCTGGTTACTATCCTAACCAAAGATACAGGGGGAGTACTCTGGGTTCGAGCCAATACCAAGCTCAGAGCCCTCTCCTCGGACAGCACACCAAATACACATTGAAAACTCTATCTGATTATTTGTAAGTGTGAACTCGTGAATAATGGGCGTGTCAGTCCTAAATTTAGCACTCCTAAATTTTTGCTCTAGTATTTCACAAAGCATTTTAGTACTAAATCTAGCTCCTAAATCTGTGAAAACTTAGGAGTAGTCAAGAAGACTCCTACGTCACTAAGACCAAATCACAGACAATCCTAAAATGGCTGTTGCCGGCAATCTGCCACAGCAATTGGCCCAAAGACACTGTACACCATTGAGGTAAGAGAGACTTGGGTGCTGAGCGTGGTCTTCATGAATGTAATAAATATTTTTGATTCATAGATTTTAATCTGCGAAGACATAACATAAAGGTTAATTTATGTACGGGCAAAATGTATTGAATAATGGAGAATAAAACATTGTGGTTAAGTTGAAAATAATGTCCCATTGTCTGCGCCAACAGCCTTGTGGGGCAGCTCGGGTGACCCGAGTTCAGTTCTGGCTCATGGACCTTTCCCGATCCCTTCCCCCCTTTCTCTTTCCCACTTCGCTTCCTGTCTACTCACTGTCCTATATAATGACACTTACAAATGATCGAACAGAGTAAAGGAGTAAAATAAGCGTATTTGGCGTACTGTCCGAGGTGAGGTTCTGAACTCTGAATTTAGCCCAAACCCAGAGTACTCCCCCCATATCCTGAGAATAGGAACCAGCTGAGAGTGAGGATTCGGGCTGGCAGAAGGATGCAGAAAAATGTCAAGGTAACTAGATGAGTTGACATCATGTTGACATCATCTTTAGCAACGAGGTAAACTACCCTTTATCTTAGCTTAAAGGGATAGTTCACCCAAAAATGAAAATTACCCCATGATTTACTCACCCTCAAGCCATCCTAGGTGTATATGACATTCTTCTTTCAGACAAATATAATCGGAGTTATATTAAATAATGTCCAGGGTAATCCATGCTTTATAATGGGAGTGGATGGTGCCCCAAATTCTAAAGACAGAAAAAAAATGCACTCATCCATTATAAAAGAAGTCCACGTGGCTCCGGGGGGTTAATAAAGGCCTTCTGAAGCGAACCAATGCGTTTGTGTAAGAAAATATCCATATTTCAAACTTTATAAACTCTAATCTCTAGCTTCCGCTCACTGTCATAGGCGTGTTCACGAGAGAGCGGCGTCCCAGCTTGTGACGTAGGACGCATGGTCAGTGTGAGCTCCGGTGACGAACACGGAAGTGCAGAGGAGAGAGCAAAACAAAATACCGGTCACAAATTAAAAGTAGAAAATTATGATTTCTTAAGAAAAATGTCAGAGGATTTCGATATAAGCCAAGAGAAGACTTTGTTTTTTGCCCAGCCATATTTGTTTGAACCGGAGTATACTGATTAGGAACTCCGGGAAATGGAGGAGGCTGCAGCAGCAAAACAAACTGAAAAACTGTTGGCCGAGGCATGTTTACATTGTCGGAGTAAATGCCAATCGCTAGTAAAAACCACGTTAGTCACATCACCAAAAACAGCAGGCTAAGAGGGAGACAACATACCCAGATAGCAAGCAGTAAACAAACCACGCAACTGATCGAGAGAGCGGTAACTCACCCATCTGATGAGCCGAAAGTAGTGGAAGACGCAACAGGGTAGAGAGCTCGCAGCAGCCCGATGACAGAACTTGCAGGCAGTAAAAATTGCAGTCAACAATCAAGTCCAAAGCACCAACAGTTAGAATTGGAGTAATCTGAAAAGCACAGTAATCCGATGGTGATATAGAAATACAAATAAAGCAGTAATCCGATCAGTGCAGAAAAACATACAAACAAACAATCCAGGTTTGAAGCGGCAACCAGTCACGCACAGCGCTCTGCATCTCCCCTTGATGTTGGCGCACGTATTCTCAAGACTTTAGCTTTGTTGAAGCAACCCGGATATTCACAAGAAAT
The DNA here is from genome assembly GCF_019924925.1 of Ctenopharyngodon idella. Taxonomy (NCBI): domain Eukaryota; kingdom Metazoa; phylum Chordata; class Actinopteri; order Cypriniformes; family Xenocyprididae; genus Ctenopharyngodon; species Ctenopharyngodon idella. Next base: position 27,558,993 of record NC_067243.1, on the reverse strand, counting down.
CAGCATTTTAACACTAATAAAATGTAGAGTATAGCTCAAATAATTCGCTTCTTCACATGGATTTCCTTTGCTGTACACAACTTGGTTCTCGCGAGACTAGCATATTCTCACCGGAGCTCAGGCTGCGCATGCGTCCTATGTCACAAGATGGAACGCCACTCTCTCGTGAACGCGCGTACGACAGCTAGCGGAAGTTAGAGATTACAGTTTATACAGTTTTAAATATGGATATTTTTCTTACACAAACGCATCGCTTCGCTTCAGAAGGCCTTTATTAAGCCCCCGGAGCCACGTGGACTTCTTTTATAATGGATGAGTGCATTTTTTCTGTCTTTAGAATTTGGGGCACCATCCACTCCCATTATAAAGCATGGATTAGCCTGGACATTATTTAGTATAACTCTGATTATATTCATCTGAAAGAAGAATGTCATATACACCTAGGATGGCTTGAGGGTGAGTAAATCATGGGGTAATTTTCATTTTTGGGTGAACTATCCCTTTAAGACTTTTCTCTATTCCTTAGTAAAAGTTGACCTCAGCAGCTTTGTGAATAGGTTTTAAGGAGATTTCTATTTAGGAAAACTCTAAGGGGTAAGATAAAATGTTTTGTGAATATGGCCCCTGGTATGTAGTCCACTATTTATAAACAATACCAAACAATGAACTGAGAAGCATTTATAGCTGTCTTGAGAGGCTGGATGGGTTGTAGGTGCAGGTGATTGAGAAGGTGTAGGTGGGAGTCAGGAGGGATTATGGGAAATGTAGTGCACAATTGACAGGAGAGATTGTGATAGTTTATATGACTCCCCATTTATTTTAATTGGAATTCCTAGATGTGTGTGTTCTGCATTGGGGATGTTCTATAGTCTTGTGTGTGTGTGTGTGTGTGTGTGTGTGTGTGTGTGTGTGTGTGTGTGTGTGTGTGTGTGATATGACAAATATGATAAGTCTATTTTTAGTGGTTTCAAATGTTGACTGGATTTAGTGTGGTTTGAAAACAAAAAAAAAAAATGAAATCACCCTTTTCTTTATTTTACACAAACAAATGTGATTCTCAAATCTGAAACAGCGTTTTGAAATGTCTCTGGAGTGTCTCTGCTGATCTAGTCCAGATATATCAAGGCTATGTACTAGTGATGCACCTAAATTAATTTTTTACCAAAACAACAAAACTGAAATTAAAGTTTTCATTTAGGTGGAAAATGAAAATAAAGACGATTTAACAAAGTAATTAATGAAACTTTAATAATCAACACTCATTAACACCAAGTTGTACAAATATTTAAACTGCAAATTCTGGTTGGGTACTTGGCAACCCAGCTACTTATCAGTTATTTATCAAATGAAAGTGTGTTGATTTGAATTCTCTACTGCAAAAAGCCTGACTTACTCAATGTATCATTTCATGTATATAGATTACAAATACAAATATACAATGTAGGCTACATGAGTATTTTCTTTAGTATCTTCCGTTTATGATACGATTTTGCCTTTTACCTAGGCAAGTACGTGTGAGCCATAGTTAGGCCAAATTTCAGTCACTGTTTAAGTCATCTGCGGTCTGTGATTGTCAAATACTTTTATCCTGCATGTAGCTTACTTTATAAGTTTTTGTTGAAGTCACTAAACTACTGGTAAACCATTAGAAACTCACATCAAGAATAAACACATCAACATATTGTATTTTTGTATGTTACTTATTGCAGCGGTCCTCAAACCAGTTCTAGAGTACCACCAAAATGAAACTACGGAATCGAACTTCTACTGAAACTTGTCACAAGACATGCCGCTAAAACACTGAAAGCTCTTTATCTGAGAAAATGGGTGGCTCTTAAAAGAGCCTTTGGGGTGGTTAAAGTCACATCACACCTCATTTGGAGCTGGTGTACTTGGTCACTGCCTTGGTGCCCTCGGACACGGCGTGTTTAGCCAACTCTCCGGGCAGCAGCAGACGCACGGCGGTCTGGATCTCTCTAGAAGTGATGGTGGAGCGCTTGTTGTAGTGAGCGAGACGAGACGACTCACCGGCGATGCGCTCGAAGATGTCGTTGACGAAAGAGTTCATGATGCCCATCGCCTTGGAAGAGATACCGGTGTCAGGATGAACCTGCTTCAGGACTTTGTAGACGTAGATAGCATAACTTTCCTTCCTGGACCTCTTACGCTTCTTTCCTCCCTTACCGGCGGTCTTCGTGACGGCCTTCTTGGAGCCCTTCTTAGGCGCAGACTTCGCTGGTTCAGGCATGATGCTGTTTGTTCACAATCTATACGAAACAACGTAAAGGCAGGAGCAATACAGAGGTATTTATTCACTGCCCTATGCTAATTTTCAAAGAGATACGGGACTATCAGATAGCCCTCTTTTAATAGGCCAAACCCATAAACTCGTATTTCATTGGACAACTCAAAGCATCACGAGCGGAATGAGAGCCAATCACATGCGCCGCCGCCAACCGCTCAATGTTTGAACTACACCCTGACTGTTTCCTTTGATTCGTTTCCCGCTCTTTTATTATTAGTTTGAGAAAATAAACGGTTCTAGACAACTATTGTGAACCATCTTATACGTTTGAAACCCTTGAAGGAGTTTTGGAGGAAAAAGACCATTAACAGTCAGACACCCTTTAAAAGCAGTTTTTGATCGGAGCCTCATTCACAAAACTGTTGAACCATTTAACCACAAGGATAATAAATATAAACCCATTTAGGTGAACTAAATATCATCTTCGTTAATGTTTGCTTTATTTTCAGTCATGTTAACTTTGGAGCTCTGATTTAACTTGCCTTTTTTTTTTTTTTGTGAAACACCCTATTTTAAGTTCATTACATCGCTAAACATTGTGTAACACAAAAGATCTTAGTGTGCCACTTATATAGGTATCATTTATCGAATAAACGAGTTTAATTATAATTGCCTCTTTGTGACAGAGTGGGTGGCTCTTAAAAGAGCCGTTGGGTTTGTGTAGTTTTTCCTGATTTCAAGAGTTTAACCTCCAAAGCCGTACAGGGTGCGTCCCTGTCGCTTCAGCGCGTACACAACATCCATGGCGGTCACGGTCTTTCTCTTGGCGTGCTCGGTGTAGGTAACGGCATCGCGGATGACATTCTCCAGAAACACCTTCAACACTCCGCGGGTCTCCTCGTAGATCAGACCGGAGATACGCTTGACACCGCCACGGCGAGCGAGACGACGGATGGCGGGTTTGGTGATTCCCTGGATATTATCACGCAAAACTTTACGATGACGCTTGGCGCCTCCTTTCCCGAGTCCTTTACCGCCTTTGCCTCTTCCAGACATGTTTAATACAACTCTACCAAATGATGATAAAGAATGGATGATGAGTGTTACCAGGAGGCCTTTTACATTTGCTTACAGGACCTGAGAGAAACCAACGCCGCGTCACAAGGCGCAACAAGCCTCTCCCCTCTCCTCAATATGGTTCGAGCACAAAACAATGTGATTTAACCCTAACACTGATCTAAGGAGGCCTGTCCTTTAACATTAAAATCAAGTTTTATAAGATTTATTTTATAAGATTTACAAAGAGAATATTATAATAACAACATATCATACACAGAGATACTGAATGACAATGAAATGTGTTAGTCTAGACTGAACTATTTCAAGAGTTGTAAAGTAGCCAACTTGTACATGTTTTGGCAGACTGTTTGAAGATACAGTTTTTTCAACTGCTTACACACATTTTCAAAACTTTGTCTCTTTTTTTCAAAACTTTACACACAAATCCAAGAATTGCACACAAAAATGCAAAATGCCTCACATCTCTTGCAAAATGAAGCACTGCATTCAAAATATCACACACTTCTCAAAAGCAAACATTTGTCTTACTTTGCAAACGCATTTGCCATAATATTATATTTTTGGATATATCATATACACACTAATATTCAAAACCTAAAGCTCTTCTTTCATGAGCTCCTATGTACATTTTTGTACAAGACTGAGAGTAATTGGCATTGAGATGTTGAAAATTTAATGGTAAGCAATAAGCAAGACTGAAACCAAACTTTTTTTTTTTTTTTTTTGCTGTAAGCATTTGTGGTTGTGAATACGAAAGAAAAGAAATACATCAACCATGTGTAGTTGGAACAAAAAAAGAAAAGGAAAAAAAATAGCATAATTTTGAAAAAGGTGAATATTTCAAAGGAATGGTGTGTATGTGTGACCTGGTAGGGGACCAAATGTTTTTTGACTTTGTGGGGACATTTTTTACAGCAAGTCCCCATGAGGAAACAAGCAATAAGTAAATCATACAAAATGATGTTTTCTGAAAATCTAAAATAGCAGAATGTTTTCTGTCATGTGAAGGTCTAGTGGTAGGGTTAGTGTAGGGGGAGCGTGCGTGCGTGCGTGCATGCGTTGGTGGGCGAGATGTTTGGGTATATGTTCTCTCTTGCATATCCAACCTTGGATGGAGGCAGCATCAGTGTCTCCACATGCCTCCTCCATTGCTTAAAGAAGTGTTATGTTGACATAGGGACTACAATCATGCACTTTCCAGCACCATGTGAAGAAAAAAAAAATCCTCAACAAGGTTTAGAAAAGATGAATATAGAAGCAAGTAGACAACAGAAAAGTTGTGCAAAACCTATAACTTGACCTTTGGCCTATTTATAGGCCTATTCTAAAGCCATGATTTGCTGGTGTTAATTAAAGCAATGAGTGTTTGCACATGTGAGGAGTTAGTGTGAGGCACTGATGAATTAGTGTGGCATTTTGATTGGTTGTGTTTGAAAAAGAAAATCAAGATACTTCCTGTTAGATTTTTGTGTGTTACATAGAGAATTGTGTGTTGTGTTTTGCAAAAAGTGTTTTATGAAATTGAAAAATGAGTCAATGACTGAGAATTAGTGTATGGTTTTGAAGAATTGGTTTGTGGCTCTGGTGTTTGAGTGTCAGGTTTCAGAAATTATGTGACAAGTAAGGACTTTGTGTGTAAGCAGTTGAAAAAAAAACTGTAAAAAGAAGTGTCAAACACCTGGGTAGAAGGTCACTGGTTAAAAACTGTATAAAAATGAGTTTTTTCACAATTGCTAAAACACTAAACTCCATTCTCTGAACCAAATATTCAATGGCCCAGCCTAGACCCATTTATCGAAGAAAAAAAAAAAAAAGAAAAAAAAAAAAAGTCTTTCTGTAAGACAGACGCTGTTTGCACATCTTGTGCACTCTTTTTGCAAAACTCTAAACACATTCTGACCCACTTACACTGTGATGCACTTGTGTTAGAAAACAGTAAACACAAGTGGCAAAATTAAACACAACTACAACACAATTATTGTTTACAAACAATGGCTCAAAAATGTGATCAAACCAGCTGCTCTGGATGCTGTTTATGTGGTGTCTAAGGAATGATCTGTAGTGTTAATATATTGATTGATGTGTGTTTGATCTGAAAGCATTGTTTGATTTTGAGAACAGGTGAAATGATTTTGAGGCAATTGATTTTACCAGAAGAGTCAGGGGGTTTTGTGAATGTAATTTAAGGATTTGGATTTGTGTTTAATGCTAAGGAAATGGGTGAAGGTTTCAAGAAATGTCTTAAATTGTGAAAAACTTTGTGGAATTATACACTATTTTTTACTATTTGTACAAATATTCTTCATTTAAATACATAATCAACTCTCATTTTACTTAGTAATAAACAGTAAAATTTTGAGGTAGATAAAGCTAGTGTTAATGCAACTTTCGACCCATATTAAGCGTTAAACGGGAAATTTCCTCGTTCAGTGTAATTTTGGTGGCTCTTAAAAGAGCCTTTGGGGTTTGATGTGGCTGATGCGGGTTTAGGCGCGCTCTCCGCGGATGCGGCGGGCCAGCTGAATGTCCTTGGGCATGATGGTGACCCTCTTGGCGTGGATGGCGCACAGGTTGGTGTCCTCAAACAGACCGACCAAATAAGCCTCGCTGGCCTCCTGCAGGGCCATGACAGCGGAGCTCTGGAAGCGCAGATCTGTCTTGAAGTCCTGAGCGATTTCTCTCACCAGCCGCTGGAAGGGCAGTTTGCGGATCAGCAGCTCGGTGGACTTCTGATAACGGCGGATCTCTCGGAGAGCCACGGTCCCGGGCCTGTAACGATGGGGCTTCTTGACGCCGCCGGTGGCTGGAGCGCTCTTACGGGCGGCTTTGGTAGCGAGCTGCTTCCTTGGTGCTTTGCCACCGGTGGATTTACGAGCGGTCTGCTTGGTTCTTGCCATTGCTGTAGTCTTTTTCTTTCTGTCCTGCGTACGCTGGAAATGCGCATTTATGTTACACGCCTGCTTTTAAAGCATTGCGGTGCCATGAGCTCACAGTGTCTCGGGTGCCGAGGCTTGTGATTGGCTAATGTATGACGTACGCTTATGACTGCTAGCCAATGACTGAACGCTCCCTCTTTCAAACAAGCAGAGGGTTTCCCGCTCAATGTGCTTTGATCTGTTTAATACTTTGCGCATCAAACAAACGGTTTACATGACACCCCCATAGGTTTTATACCCACATTGTTGTATTTATTTGTTCTAAAATACTCGCCTTAATTCCTAGTGGTTGTGCAGATTTTGGATCAGAACAGAATCACATTATAATCTGTATAAAAGCTCTGCAGCCAGACACCAGAGTCATCCGTCCCGTAAATACATATAGCAGCGTGCGGCGGTGATAATAAAGAGCAAAAGACCCAGAGTAACATAGACCAATTTCTGTTACCCTGACATGATACGCATATTGCTTTTTATTTAGAATAACCTATTAAAATAACATACAGTACATTAGCAGAACCTGGCAGACATAACTTTTAATATTAGGAGACATGGGTGGCAATCCTACACGCCTCCTAAAGAACTATCTCTACAGAAACATCAGGGGATCATAATGCCCTTATAACAAGAACGCATACATATGGGTTTATACGATATTATTTGTAATCGTTAATGCAGAGCAATCATACATTTGATTGGCTTAGGACTTTTTTTCTCCCCCTCAATCAAACGGGTTTATGCCTGTAAATGTTAACAAAGAAAAGCGCTCTCTATCAGATAAAATGGGTGGCTCTTAAAAGAGCCTTTGGGTTTTAATGAAACCGACTGAATCTGTTTATTTGGATTTGGCGGGTTTCTCGGTCTTCTTGGGCAGCAGCACAGCCTGGATGTTGGGCAGCACACCACCCTGAGCGATGGTCACTCCGCCCAGAAGTTTGTTCAACTCTTCATCGTTGCGTACCGCCAGCTGCAGATGACGGGGGATGATACGGGTCTTCTTGTTGTCCCGAGCGGCATTTCCAGCCAACTCCAGGATCTCAGCGGTAAGATACTCGAGCACAGCCGCCAGATAAACAGGAGCACCAGCACCGACGCGCTCAGCATAGTTGCCTTTGCGGAGAAGCCTGTGAACACGGCCAACGGGGAACTGCAGTCCTGCCCTGGATGAGCGAGTCTTAGCCTTGGCTCTTGCTTTGCCTCCGGTTTTGCCTCTTCCACTCATTTTCAGTCCAGATAATTTACTACAAGCTTTGCAGACTTTAGTAAAAGAATGAGTTTCCGTGGCTCCACTTACAGTATTTAAACAAGAGTGCCAGTCACCCATTGGTTTAGAGTCTATAAAGATTCAAACCAATCACTGAACTTCCCTCCAAAGCCCAACCCCCTTTCTGGCGGGAATAATTATGCATACGTTTTTGTGACGGGGATGAAACCACTGAAATATTTGTTATAGAAAACTTACAAGTACAAAAATGGATATTGTTCGCCGTTCCTACCAAAAGTGCTACACCTTTCAGACTGTATATTCTGTGCACGTTGATCTGATACTGTACAGTATTATGTTCCTGTTGTAATATTGGAGTGTTTTCACTGTTGTATTGTTACAATTTTCCAGCGGAGTGTTGCGTGTAAATATTCTGTCTGTACTTAGTTCTACAACATCGCATTTGGATTGATCACTGTCTGAACACATAAAAGCTTATAATCAATTTCTTATATGTAGAAACGGTTTATAAACTATGTTCTGATTACAAGAGTCCAAATCACATCTTGTTTATCTACTTTCAACACTATGAATATACACGAGTTTCGCTCTTTTTTCGGAGTTAGTGGGTGGCTCTTAAAAGAGCCGTTGAGAAAAAAAACAGTAAAGACTTTATTTCTTTTTGGGCGCTGCCTTTTTAGGCTTGGCGGCTTTAGGCTTTGCTGCCTTAGGTTTAGCCGTCTTGGCCTTTTTGGGGCTCTTGGCTGCTTTCTTAGCGGCTGCTGGCTTCTTTGCCTTCTTGGGGCTCTTCGTCGCCTTCTTGGCGGCTGTAGCGGCGGGTTTCTTGGCCTTCTTGGGCGATTTCTTTGCGGCGGGCTTCTTTGCCGCTGCGCTCTTGGGCTTCTTGGCAGCAGCGGGTTTCTTGGCCGCGGGCTTCTTCGCTTTAGGAGCCGCCTTCTTGGCCGGCTTCTTCTTGGTCTCGGCTTGCTGCTTGTTGAGCTTGAATGAGCCCGAAGCGCCGGTCCCTTTGACCTGCACCAGGGTGCCTTTAGTCACCAGGTTCTTGAGGGCGATCTTAACGCGGGAGTTGTTCTTCTCCACGTCGTAGCCGTTGGCGGCAATAGCCTTCTTCAGGGCGGCGAGGGACACGCCACTCCTCTCCTTGGATGCGGACACAGCTTTGACGATGAGCTCACCGACGCCTGGACCTGCTTTCTTGGCTTTTGCAGCTGACTTCTTCTTGGGCGCTTTGGCCGGGGCGGCAGCAGCCGGTGCTGGAGCGGTTTCTGCCATCTCTCTCTTAGATCGGATCTGTAGTCTATCAAACTCTGTCTTGATTTCAGTAATGAACAGCGCTCGTGCAGCGCAGCGCTCTTAAATAGCACATGAGAACCTTATAGACTCAACCGCAGTGCTCGGTGTCTCTGTGTCTATACGAGCCTCTCGCGTTTGTGTTTTCTTCTCTTACATTTGGGACAAAACTGGAGTGGTAAAATAGTTTGTCGCAGTCAAAACAAAGTGAGCACCGAGCAGAGGTTCTGAGCTTTCACTGGAGACTAAAATACGCGGAGAGGAAATGTTTCTTTTGCCTCCGTCAGACCAAATCCAAGGCGAGCATCAGCCACGGGGAAAAGCCGCGTGTACATTTGAGCCCTCGTTTTAATGGAAACGTTGATAAAAGCCTGAACGCGTCCGCTGTGTGTTCAGCAAACAGTCTGAATGCGACTTTAATGAAATCAGCATTAGTGAGGGGCGTGAGGAGGCTTTCATACAGCTGTTGTTTTGGGCAGCTTGAAGCACACGAACATCATCCGGAGGACCCGAGTCTGCTTGTGACTCTCCTGTCTGGCCCTCATCTTCGCTCAGCAGATCTGTCCTTATAATAATAATAATAATAATAATAATACGTCTCATCACGCAAATAATGTTTTAAATTTACGTTTTCATAAGCTGATGTACATCATATCAGTTAAATAAAAATGTAAATTGTCATATGTTTCACTTTTTTGTCATTCATCTCAGTTTTCGCCAAGTGAATGAGGATTGTGTTGAAGCTCATCTGAATGATTTGCTCATTTAAAGTAAGCCATAGCAACTTATTTTTTCTAATTTCCCTCCTTGTTCTAGCTTGCACTTTTCTGGACAATGTTTGAAACTTTGTATTGCTGCATTTCTTGTGCCATTGCCTCCTTAATACGGTGTTCCTTCATAAGTCTCTTTGGATAAAATCATCTGCTAAATGAATACATCTAAATAATAAAGCACAGGTCACTGATTGTAATTTTGTTATATTCTGATTTAACCACTATTAAATGCTAATTCATTAAATAGTCGTATTATTTACACTATATGTTTGATATTTGCACAGATGTTGGGGTTTTGGTCAGGCTATATAGTAGTTTCACTCTAACTCTAAACAAACACACTAGATCAAGATAACGAAGGTGTTCAGAATTACACAGGCGGGTTTAACTGATTGGTACTAAAGTCTGAAGGACACTGAAACTGAAGAGCTGATGTTAACTACAATGATGTTAAACTAAAACTTTGAATTTAAGCATTCAACAATTCAAAATGTAGTTTTGTTGGGCCTTAGCTGTTTAGAAGTTTATGACTTATTCCTAAAGGTGTTTCTTGGATTCGAGAACATCAGTTACAAGGGTTTTCCGATCCAGGACAATATTTTCTTTTTTTCTTGTGAAATGTGGCTCTCATGACACAATAATTATACATTTTTCTCATGTTTCACTATGTTATTGATGACATTTTTGAGTCGTGAGGATACTTTGTGCCTCACACGTAAAACCAAATATACACTATACATCTCTAGTGACTCATAATGTAATGACTAAGCGTAATGTAATAACTGCACATAATAAATAATAATAATGATAAATATTACAATATTAGTATAATAAAAATGTTCATAATGTAATAATTTCCTCAAAACGTAATAAAATCTTGAGCTCATAATGTAATATTTTTTTTCATTATGATAAATATATTACATTATAAACTCACAAAAAAATTATGTTATATTGGCAAAATTGTAATTGTTTATTTTTATTTTATTTTTATTTTTTTTAACATAAAAACATTGGTTTTCCCTTACAGTACATTTTTAAAATCTAAGTCTTAAACTACCTATGAAATGCACCATATTTAAATATTCATGCAATTATTATTATTATTATTATTATTACTATTATTGATGTTGATATTATTATCATGGTACTGTAGGGAACAGCACATTTCAGGGCCCAGTTTATGGTCAGTCCCCTCTCTGTCTGTAACAGTGGACAAAGGTTTGCTACATTTTGATTGGATCTTGGTGGACTAACACAAACAAACTGTCCAACGCCATCAGATAAAGATGCAAGGACAACATCCAGACACCTCTTAGAACAGGGGTTGGCAATTAAGTTTGGCATGGTGCCAAAAGAAATTTTCACCATTAGATGGTGGGTCAGAACATAGTCAAAGAATAATTTGAATTAATTAATGAAAAATGCAACATGAATTGCCTGTGACAGACTGTTACAGTGTCTTTTGTAACTGGTATTGAGCTGTTACTCTGTGTTAAATTCTGTAGTAGGACAGTCATTAACAAAAAGCCACATTTGTGTGGCGGTGTCCGGGTTTTACACTGGACAAATTAATAAAGCGGAGTAGTGACCTGGCAAGTGTCTTCATTCACCAACTTGCAACACAGACCGCCTTGCCAAAACACACTTATGTGGGAGATGCGGAATGGATAAAAATAACTCAGAAAATAAAAGAGGACTTGAATAAGCCCATTAACTGCATGTTTGAGTCATGCTCTTAACGAACTATGTTTTATTTCCTCTTTCCATATTGTGAATAATAAATGTGTATCATTTTAATTTGCTTGTTACACAATGGAGCCTAACTTATTGTAATAATTATTTGATGTAGCCTACTTTTACACTCAGAATTATTCCCTGGCATCCTCACGTACTAAACTGCATTTATTTAAATTGTTTGTGTGCTGGAGGTATGCTATTATTACGTCATGTGCAGATTTATGTTAACATTTAAGCTAGCTGGTGAGAGAAAATGGCACTATCAAAGAGTCTAAAGAGGAAAGTTGATAGTGAAAATAGGGCATACAAAGAAGAATGAAAAGACAACTATGCGTTCATCATACCTAGTTTTGTGAATGCAAAGCCGTTATCTGGAACGAAGTTGTCACTATTTTCAAAGAATATAACACTGACGCGAGCGTTTTGTTTTTGAGGTTTTTGACATAGTCCAAGTGTTTTACAGCGGTTGGTTTGTCGCGTTCAGTGTAGACAGCTTTTAGCTGTTGCGGCAAAACGCGACGCGAAAAAAGTCGTGTCAGGTGCACGGTGATAATATTAAACGGCACCATGAGACGAAGATCTATTTCAGAACCAGCCGCTATCAAAATAACATGGCTGCGGGTGCGGGCCAGATATTATTGCTGGCAGGCCCGCAGGCCGCCTATTGCCGACCACTGTCTTAGAAGGAAAAACCTCTGGTACCAAGCTTGGGAAGGACAGGACTCATTGGTCCACATGCAGTTTCTGCCCTTCACTCATCGACTAATTCCTAAGGTTGGACTGTGACCGCCGTAAAAATTCCTCAGGGCCTCAGCAGCAGTGGGTGAAACAAAGAGTGATCACAGTGATCCATTTATAATGGAAACCTTGAAAATGATGTATTCTACAAACATTTATTTCATACTTATTCACAGAAATAAGTATTCTCAGTGACAGCTCTTTGTAGTGCAACATCTTACACCAATTCAGCTGTTAATGTACAAATGAATGAGTGCATGACAGTTCAATCTTTTTCCATCATGTTTGGTCTCTGTTTGTTTAGAATATTGCAAAAGGTATTCTGGTGGTGGTTTGGAAAGTGTGAAATGCATTGGTAAACTTAAAGACACTTTAAAGTCTTTCAGCTTTGTAATTTATGCAAACGAGTTCCACAGGGGAAAGAAGGGTGGGCCACACTGTGTGTGTGTCCTTTGATGCCAGCAGCCAGTCACAGCACTCGAATGGAGAAGCACCAAATGATGTTTTATTTATTGTATGTACTGGTAATAGCAGTCCTGGGTATGGCATTAGGCAAAGTACATTGTTGTATGTTGACAGACCATGTTTTAAAATATTTCAGGTACACAATCTGGCAAATATTGAAGCAAACAATGAAAATGATCTAACAAAAACCTGCAGAGGTGAATGGGAGGATATGGGCTTTTTGTTGTAAATCTTCATAGAATTTCCTCTAGAAACAGATTGTAGTAATCTTGTTCAAATATTAGGAAATAATTATGTTGGCTTAAGAAATGCAACATATTGTTAACCTATTTGAACATTATTATTATTATTATTATTATTATTATGTTCCGAGACTAAATTAGACAAACGACTAAATTTTTAAACCTTAAAATTAGCCCAATCTTTACTCACCCTCTAACCATCCAAGGTTCTTCTTTCTGATGAACATAATCAGAGAAATATTAATAAATATCATGACCCATCCGAGCTTTATAATGGCAGTGAATAAGGTTCACGAGTATGAGCTGAAGAAAGTGTCTCCATCCACATCCATCCATCATAAACGTACTCCACACGGCTCCGGGGGTTAATAAAGGCCTTCTGAAGCGAAGTGATGCGTTTGTGTAAAAAAAAAAAAAATCCATATTTAACAAGTTATGAGGTAAAATATCTAACTTCCACCAGACTGCCTTCCCTATTCAACTTACGGAAACAGTGTAACTGACGCGACGCCAGTTCACACTTTTTTCATAACTTGAAAACGGAAGGCAGTCTGGTGGAAGGTAGATATTTTACTTATGTGTTCATCAGAAAAAAGAAAGTCATATACACCTAGGATGGCTTGAGAGTGAGTAAAGCTTGGGCTAATTTTCATTTGAAAGTGAACTAATCCTTTAACTCCTTCTAGATCTTTAATGATACAAGCACCAAACACAGACCTTAAGACTGGTCTGAAGTTTGTTGCTGTCATTTGTAACTGATCAGACTTAACAGTTTTCATATAATTGGCGATCAAACAATCACAAAATCCCACAGACTTAAATTGGCTGAGAAATATTAATGCTGTCCTATAGAGGGAGCCACAGGATAAGCAATCTTTGAAGTCCACTCTCTTACTCTCTGTTTCCATCAGGTAAATGACAAAGACATGCATACTCAGAGGGAGATATAATCTCACAATTCTGAGAAATAAAGTCAGAATCGTGATATATAACTCTCAATTCTGAGTTTTTTTTTTTTTTTTGCTCAGAATTGTGAGGTATAAACACCTTTTCTATGCCTTTTTATACCTTCTGACATTGCAAGTAAATGTCAGAATTGTGAGCTGACTTTTTTCCCCTCAGAATTTGACTTGATAACTTTTTATCTCACAATTCTGAGGAAAAAAAAAAAAAAAAAAGCAATTGCGAGAAAAAAAAGCCAGAATTGCACATTTATCCCATAATTCTGACATTGTAACTCCCATTTGCGAGAAAATGTCAGAATTGTGAGATAAAAGGTTGCAGTTACCTTTTATTTTTTATTTTTTTTATTCTATGGAGGAAACAAGCTTCCATACGCACATACAGTAGCTCATATATAATGTGCAGATTGCAAACAGAAACCTTCAGGAGCACAGAAACTTGTCAACGCTGTCCTGTGATTTACCACTAAGAAAACAGCTTAGAAACTGAAAGTTATAGCATATATTTTACTTTCTGCTACGTAACTAAAACCTACAGCTTCACTATTAGCAAAGAGATGCTACACTGATTAATTCACACACACAATTGCTCTTGCTGATGCATTCAAATACAGTGCTACTTTATCTGTATCTGATTTAAAAAAAGCAGAATCTGTAAGAGATGTAATGATCCATAGACAAAATATCTGATGAAAATTAGCTGTTATGTCATAGCAATAGAATTGTGAGCAGCATTCTGTCATATGCCGCAGCTCTGCTCAAGTTGACCTGAGTTCGAGTCTCGGTTCAGGCTTTTCAAGCCAACATCAAAATTAGTAGTTGTGTTAATAACATATAATGGATTAAGTAGATGTGTTTTAAATAACAGAAACAAAATAGATACTCATAAAGTATCATATCTATACTTTCAATAAACTAGTCTTTACATAATTCGTGATTACTAATTAGGCTGGCTAATTTAGAAAGTTTTCAATGTCAATATTGTTTGTGATTTTAAGATGTAATATGTATTTTCTGTTTACACTGTTGTATGCTCCTCTGTTATAGGCTGTGAGGAAAAACTCTACACACAGACGCTCTACACACACAGACAAGTCAATGCTGCTAACTGGCAGAGCAGAAAACATTAATACAGACGATTATTTTTATGCAAGAACCAGGTCAAGCAAAGACAATGATGAGCACTCTGAGCAAACACAGCAGTCAGACGCATGATTACACACTGGACTTTACTTGAGTTCTTCGACGTGATGTTGGGCATTTACTGTACGTAGAACTACTAATAATTTATGTGGATGCAATTTATAAACCTGTTAGATTTTGATGTTTTTTAATTTTTGAGATTAATAAAATTGTATGTTTTAACAATGCTATAGTTAAGCTTTTTTTTTTTTTTTGAATATTTAGGAGAACATTCTAGGAACAAAAAATAAAACTTCCTGCTAAAAAACTTCATAAGAATGTCAGGGGATAATGTTCTAACAATGTTATGACTAAACAATTTTAGAATGTTTTTAGAGAATGTTATCCTACCTTTTAAAAGTACATTCTGGGAACAAAAATAAAACTACCCGCTGAAAATATTATAAGGACGTTAGGGAATAATGTTCTAACAATGTTATCACTAAACATTTTTAGAATGTAGAATGTTATTCTACCTGTTAAGAGAACATTATAAGAACAAAAATAAAACTACCCGCTGAAAACATTATAAGAACATTAGGGAATAATGTTCTAACAATGTTATCACTAAACATTTTTAGAATGTTTTTAGAGTATTCTACCTTTCAGGAGAACATTCTGGGAACTAAAATAAAACTACCTGCTGAAAACATTACTAGAACTATACATGGTAATGTTCTCAGTACATTTTTAGAACAAAAAAATTCTAGCTGGATCCTGCTCCTAGTGCATTTAACTGCCATGCATTATATAGGCTATGGATTCGAGAATCAGTAAACAAGTGAGAGATTTCAGACACAGCAACAGAGTCGACACCGAGAGTCGATTCCTGTGCTGGAGTCGACCCCGACTCTGGGGCTATTCAGAGTCGAGGAATCGACTCTTTTGGAGTCGACTCCCCATCACTACTGTCACTTTAAGATCTGCCGCACATGACGTGGATCTCACGCGCGTCCCACTTCCTTCCTTTTGTTTAAGACTTTAACTATTATTAGGCTGCTCTAATGAGGATACTTGACAAAACGGACATTTTTGGCATTAGAGGAGAGTGGGGTAAGATGAGCCATTTTTTACTTATGTGGTCCTCAAGATAAGGGAAAATGAGGCAGAAGTACAATCTCCCCTCACCGGGGAGAGAAAATGGCTAATTGGGCCCAATTTGGACATTTTTACCTAGGGCTGCACTCACTTTTGTGGCCAGCGGTTTAGACATTAATGGCTGTGTGTTGAGTTATTTTGAGAGGAGAGCAAATTTACACTGTTATACAAGCTGTACACTCACTACTTTACATTGTAGCAAAGTGTCATTTCTTCAGTGTTGTCACATGAAAAGATATAATAAAATATTTACAGAAATGTGAGGGGTGTACTCACTTCTGTGAGATACTGTATATGATTAAACATCCTCTGGTTCGTATCAGAAAAGGATTTGGTGTACTTGTACACTGTTCCTATCAAATAAACTCGAAAATAAAGATAAACTAAACCAGTTGCGTAATATTACATTGAAATGACACCAGTTTATACTTCAGATTTAACTTAAATTCACTGGCTTATGGTGGGGTAAGTTAAAACGTTGGCTCAATTTACCCCACGACATTTGGCTCACTTTGCCCCATAGCTGCCATTTTAGGAAAAGCTAGCTAGCTTACCAATTCAAAATAATATTTAGCTAGATGACTTGCATGGTTTTGTACGTTGTCACCAATATGCATCATAAATAGTTTTAGACCTGGACAAATTTGCTTTGATGAAACAGCCATTACATCTGTTATGTTAAAATTTTACTTTGACAAGCCAAAAACAGTTTTTAAAGTAAATAAGCGACTTCCACTCCTCCCATGTGCTTCTCCTTTTCACAGTCTGGCAGAAATGATGGGTGGTTCTAAAATATATGGTCACATGAAAATAAAATGGTACGGTTGCCAAGATACAAGGGGTGGATCAACTTACCCACTGGCTCATCTTACCCCACTCTCCCCACGTGTTATTGTTCAAGCGTGACATTCTGGCACGCGTCTTTCTGTGTGTCGTGTGTGTGACAGGACATTCAAAGACAGTGTGTTCTCTTTTTTTCTCTTTTGGCGCACTTAAATGGTTTAAAAGCATTTGCATGAATAAGAGTGTGATCATATATTGTAATGCTCGCCAAAGGATGACAGAAAAAGCGCCTTTCATGTTCAGCCACGGCTGTGCATGCTCTGTCCATGAGAGAGCTCACGATAGCTCTCTCTGCTTGCCTGCTGTGTCATGTGATAAACAGATATTTATTAAACAAAAGACAAGTTATTTCATGTCATTTAACTCAAGTCCGAGTCAAGTCTCAAGTCATGAATGTCAAGTCAAAGTCAAGTCGCGTCTTTTATTAATATTTGTCAAGCAAGTCTCAAGTCCTAAAATGTGCGACTTAAGTCTGACTCAAGTCAAATCATGTGATTTGAGTTCCCCACCTCTGGAAATATGTCATCAACACACTGGAGAAAACTGCGCTCGAAAGGGCAGTTGATGGTCGTTAGTTTCCCCCAGTCTCAGCCTCAGACGTCACGCCCACAGACGGTTGGCTGAATGACTGATGCATATGGCACACTTAAAGGGTTAGTTCACCCAAAAATGAAAATAATGTCATTTATTACTCACCTTCATGTTCTTCGTTCATCTATGGAAAAACAATTTAAGATATTTTTGATGAAATCCGATGGCTCAGTGAGGCCTCTATTGCCAGCAATGTCACTGAACCTCTCAAGATCCAGAAAGGTACTAAATTATGTTTTATTACCATAGTTCGGGAGGAGCAAGTCAAATAAGCTACCCAATTATCACATCATCTCAACCAGTTGTCAACAATCAGTAATCAACATATCTACCCAATCAGCATGAGTGCAGGCTTATATATAATCACAGACAAACTCACCTAAGGATCCTCAACCGTTTTCAGCACAGGTTTCGCCCAATAGCCGCTATGTCTGAGATTGAGCTCTTCCCACCTGATGATGAGTCCCTCTATTCCCAGAATCTTTCACCAAATCCCGCCATCCCAAGGAGCAGCCCTACGCCACCAGGTGCCGTCGCCGAGCCTCTGGCTCCATTGCGCGGACGCCAGACCATCCACTCCGCTGTCCACACTCCAAGACGTCTAGACTAGCCCTTACCTCCACCGGTGAGACACACACCTTCTTCCTCGTCGTCGTCTTCGTCATCGTCATCCTCCTACTCCATGGCCCAGCCAACCATTCCTGCAATCGAGAAATGGACAGTGCTGGGATTAAGGCAAGCATTGATCAGCGCGGATTTCCGCTTCTCGAGACGGATGAATAAATCTGAACTATATCAATTATACACTAACCTGCAGTGAACTTGCACTCCCTTTAAACCCTCATCTCCCTCTAAGGTCACCAATAAAGCGACTAAAATCAGCAAGGGTAAAAAACCACGTACCTCCCGAACCCAGTCTTCCTCTACAGCAAGACCGGACCAGCGCCGATCGTCAGGTAGGGGCAGTGGGCCTTCAGCGAGCCTGGGCCGGGCCCCAGATTCCGCCGCTGCTAGGCCGCACCCTCTTCCGCACCCTCTTTACGGCCGCACTGTATGCCCTGTAAGAAAATCTACCAATAAAAATTTAAAAAATAACTTGTCGACTATTTTACGTTTGTCATCAGAATTGTCTCAGCACCCTGATCCTGAATTTACTAAATATTTGCTGTCTGGTCTCTAGCATGGTTTTGAACCAGGTCTAGAAAGCATTCCCTCACAAAATATGATTTGTGATAATCTTCAATCTGCTCTAACAGAACCTGACACAGTGGACAACTTGATCGATAAGGAAGTTAATTCAGGCTTCATGATCAGACCTTTTGATATTCCTCCTTTCGAACACTTTCGTATCAGCCCTATTGGAGTGGCTACAAGGAAATTCTCCGGTAAAAAACGCTTAATAATCGACCTCTCAGCCCTGCACAATTCTCCGTTTCCAAGCATAAACAGCCTCATCCCACTTGAAGAATTTTCTCTTCACTAAAACGACATTGACCAAGCAATATCATTAATCAAAAATGCTGGTCGTGGTGCTTGGCTCGCCAAAGTCGACATTACTTCGACATTTAAAGTGATGCCCATCCACCAGGACTCTACTTTACTTTATCAAACAGAGTAAGACAGACCAGACCAAAAAAGGCCATTTCATTTACATCTTCAACCTCCAATCACCGATCCAACCGTACCAAACCCTCCAATCCTACCTTCATTTCAGAAATTCACAGATTAAATCCTTTTCCGACCCACTCTTCACAGATGATTCAAACCACCCAGTCACGTGTTTTTGAGCCCTCCCAATCTAAAATAACTAAACGTCCACCTCACCGCCAGTGGGGGCTTACCCGTCTGATCACAGTGAGTATTGACTCACAGACACCTTGAGAGCCCTCCCAGTCGAAATAGCTAAATCTTTAATTTTCCGCCTCCAAGGGGCCTACTCGACCGATCAATACTCGCGAGTATTGAACTCCCGTCGGACGCCTTAAGGGCCCCCTCGGCCGAAGGTCGAAGATTACCCATCCGATCGCCGTGAGTATTGAACTACCGTCGGATTCCGAAAACCCTCCTTGATCAAACGGTTCCAAAATTCAAACTGACTGAATCTCCAGTCACAGTATGAACACTTGTAAGGTTTTTCTCCAGTGTGGATCCTCTCATGTTTTTTTACAGATTTGCTGACTGACTGAATCTCTTGTCACAGTGTGAACACTTGTAAGGTTTTTCTCCAGTGTGAATTCTCTGGTGCTGTTTTAAATTGTTTGCTGTAGTAAAAGTCTTCTCACACTCAAAGCACATGTCTCACACCAATTTTCTGATGTTGTAAACTCTGCAGCAGTGAAAAACTTTTTCCACACACAGAACATGAATGTGGCTTCACTGATGATGAATTCCTGTGTGGGAGGAACCGATCTGCAAAAAAATATATCAGTTAATGAGTTTGTTTTTATACTAATTGACAAATCTATGAATTCATGTCCGTCTGTCTATTGTAAAGTAACTGATGCTAATTCACAAATTAATTTATTGCTCACCCAAAACATTATTCTGTTTCTTCATTTAAACATAGTCAGATATCTAAAATTTGGAAAATAAAATAATGTAAATTCTTCCAAATATAAATAATTTGTAAGCAAATCAGTTGTACGCATAAAGACAAAAATAAATGTACATGTAATAACCAACAAATCCCCTCTGAAGTCTGTTGACACCAATGAAATGAGTTTTAAGTGTCAATTTACAGCAGATATGAAGACATCAGCATAATAAATGAGGTGAAAACAGGAACTATTGACATGAAATAAAGAGTGTACACATCACGGGGTAGTTATTTTTAAATAAACTAAAAATAAAATAAAAATAACTCATACAGAATGTTCCCTAATGGTTATTTTTAGATGATTATTTTTATAACCATCAATTAAAACTTTGCAGATGTTTTTTTTTTGTTTAATGACCTGTACACAGCTCTGAAATTATTGTAATTCAGCATATAATAAAATGTAGTAATCTTGAAAGATTTTCAAAGCACAGTGATTAATTTGATTTAGTTCACATTATTCTTTGGCTACATCTCTTTCATGAAACAAGGACAAGCTGTTCATGTCCTCTGAATGCGTGAAACCCTCAGGCTCGGTTACCTCTCAGTGACATCATGACTATCATTATGTTCACCAGTTTTAAAATTTAGTGTTTTTTTCTAATTGCAGTTTCTAGGACTTCTGCATGGCAGCAGGACTGAGAGAGAGTTTTGACAGATCATTTCTTTTGAAATTGTCTAATTTCATTGCACTGTTTTGTCCAACTTCACATTTAAGACACAAAGGATTCCAGTGAGAGATTTTTCCTTGTTATCTTTTATTTCAGGAGTGTCCAATCCTGCTCTTGGAGGGTCACTGTCCTGCAGAGTTCAGCTCCAACCCCAAATAAACACACCTGAACCAGCTAATCAAGGTGGTACTGTTTAAACACACAACTACCTGACAAATATTCTGACTGAACTCTCTCCCCCGGTTTCACAGACAAGGCTTAAGCTAGTCCTAGACTAAAATGCTTGTTTGAGGTGTTTTAATTGAAAGCAACTTGTATTGACATATCTTAAAATATGTCAGTGCCATTGTTTTGTCTCAAGATGATCACCAGTAATGTTTTTTTTTTTCTAGTGTACGTTTATAAAAGATACTTTAAAAAATACCCTAATTGAACTAAGGCCTAATCCTGGCTTAGGCTAAGCCCTGTCTGTGAAACCGGGCCTCTGACTCTTCCATCCGGATAGAAATATTCTCGGAACAGGCTGCGCGAGAACAAGGCCACTTACTTTCTCTTTTGCTTTAAATGAATTTGTTTTGGCTTGCTTAGCTTCTTATATTTTTCATTCTTGTTCTGTTCTGAATCCTGTTAAATTGAAAGGATCTTTTGAGTGAGGGGAACTAAAATAGCCAATATCTAATGGTAGAGCGAGAGGCTCCAACATATGCAAACACATTCATTCTCTTACAGGCTTCTAAACAGACACACACAGTCAGATACATGTTCACAGGAATGGCGGTTATATTTACACCATTTATATTATGATTAACAAAAATGTCACAGGTGTGCGATCACAGTTTATTCGACACATGCACACTAGAACATTTTTCATCTTTGACCTGTCACGATCCCAGTTCGGTTTTGTATGCACCACAATAACTTTTGCACTTCACCTCAGACTACATTTCCCATCATCCGTTGCACTGATTACACACATACCTGCAGCCAATCACACACCCTACATAAGCCATGCACTTCCTCTCTGTCACTGCCGAGTATTGTTTAGCGTTTATGCTGTTTTGCGTAGCTACTTTACGGAGCCAGTTCCCAGTCCTTGTTTGAGTATCTAGTTCTAGTCTAAGTCTAGTCTAGTCTAGTCTAGTCTCGTCTTGTTTTCTGATTGCCTGTTTTCTGATTACCTGCCTGTCTTGGACTTCTCTCTCGCCTTGCCCTTTGGACTGTTTGCACCTCTCTTGGACTATTGCCTGTTTCCCCTGGATTATTCTTTAGCCTAGCCCTCTTGGATATTGTTTGCTACAGAATGACCATGCTTCTCCCTGGATTACTCTTCTCTCTTGCCCTCTATATACCTGTATGCCATTGTCAGACCCTTGCCTGTTTTGACCATGTTTTGGAATAAAGCTTTGCATATGGATCCGCACGCCTCCCGTTGCAGTCCCTCCGTAACATGACCAGTGTCTGTGCTATTTTTCTCCAGATGTTATGGCCAATAAAAATGTTTTGTACTCTTTTAAACTAAAGTTGTGGCTATCTCATAACCCCCTCGCACAAGCGCTGGTTAATGTAGACATCTGTTGTTGTTGTTCTGTCTCTTTAGTTTAGTTTTCTACTGTGAAACAACGGCCCGGGTCAGCGCTGAATCTTGTGGAACAACTGATTAGTGCAAAACACATTCAGTGCGCACGTGCGACCTGTGTGGCAAGGTTAAATCAGACGTGAGTACTGTTCTAGAGACGAAATTTAGAGCTTGCGAACTATGGGGATGATTAGAAGACCATGACTGATAAGGGCCAATGGAGGGAATTTGGCCAGGACACCGGGTTACACCATACTCTTTACGAGAAGTGCCATGGGATTTTTACTGACACAGAGAGTCAGGACCTCAGCTTAAGGTCTCATCTGAAGGACGATGCTTGTTACGCTATACTGGGGCACTGGGAACACACAGAGAACAGGACGAGCAGCGCCCATGCTTAGCTTCAGTTGTTGACCAGTTTTGACCTACAGGGTGATTTGACTGTAACTAATTTAGAAAGAAGAGATTTTGTTGCTCAGCACATACTGTTACGATCCTCTCCCAGTCTAGGGTTGGAAGAGGGAATAACAGGCTAAATTATATTTAAAATGATAACATTAGTAAAAATAAATGTGGAGGAATCACTTCAGTCCTCTGCACCAGAAATACAACAATTGCTTGAGTTGGCAAAAAAGTAAACAGTTTATTGAATTTCACAAAATAAAGATAAACAAGAAAAGGGAAGCATTAAATGTCTTCAGGAGAGGGCCACGCCAAAACAACAAACGTCAGCTTACTGATGGAGGGAGTACTAAATAACCTACAACCCCAAATCAGAAAAAGTTGGGACAGTATGGAAAACACAAATAAAAAAAAAGAAAGTAGTGATTTCTAAATTTACTTTGACTTGTATTTCATTGCAGACAATGTGAACACAAAATATTTCATGTTTTTCTGGTCAGCTTAATTTCATTTGTAAATATACATCCTTTCCTGTCATTCAGACCTGCAACACATTCCAAAAAAGATTGGGACAGGAGCAATTTAGGGCTAGTAATCAGGTAAATTGGTTAAATAATGATGTGATTTGAAACAGGTGATGTCAACAGGTGATTGTAATTATGATTTGGTACAAAAGCATCATCCAAGAAAGGTCTAGTCCTTTAGGAGCAAAGATGGGCCAAGGATCGCCAGTTTGCCAACAAATACGTGAGAAACTTATTGAAATGTTTTAATGTTCCTCAAAGAAAGATAGGAATACATCTGCTTATTTCACCTTCAACAGTGCAAAACATAATTAAAAGATTCAAGGAACGTGGAGGAATTTCAGTGCGTAAAGGACAAGGGCGCAAGCCTAAGCTGAACAACCGTGATCTCCGATCCCTCAGGCGGCACTGCATCAAGAATCGTCATGCATCTATAAGCGATATCACCACATGGGCTCAGGACTACTTTGGCAAACCTTTGTCAAGTACCACAATACGTAGTTACATCCACAAATGCCAGTTAAAACTGTACTGTGCCAAAAGGAAGCCCTATGTTAACAGTGTCCAGAAGCACCGTCGACTTCTCTGGGCTCGGAGGCATCTGGGATGGACCATCACACAGTGGAAACGTGTACTGTGGTCAGATGAATCAGTATTTCAGGTATTTTTGGGGAGAAATGGACGCCGTGTGCTCCGGACCAAAGAAGAAAAGGATCATCCAGACTGTTACCAGCAACAAGTCCAAAAGCCAGGGTCTGTCATGGTATGGGGTTGTCAGTGCCCTTGGAAAAGGTAACTTGCACTTCTGTGATGGCACCATTAATGCTGAAAAGTACATAGAGATTTTGGAGTACAATATGATGCCTTCAAGAAGACATCTTTTCCAGGGACGTCCATGCATATTTCAACAAGATAATGCAAAACCACATTCTGCACACATTACAAAGTCCTGGCTGCGGAGGAAGAGGATACAGGTACTTGACTGGCCTGCCTGCAGTCCCGACCTGTCTCCAATAGAGAATGTGTGGCGCATTTTGAAGCACAAAATGCGACAACGAAGACCCTGTACTGTTGCCCACCTTAAGACTTGTTTGCAGCAAGAATGGGACAAAATTACACCCGAAACACTTCATCACTTGGTGTCTTCAGTCCCTAAACATCTTTTAAGTGTTGTGAAAAGGAATGGCAACATTACAAAGTGGTAAATGCTTTACTGTTTACTGTTTTTTTTTTTTTTTTTTTTTTAAATGTGTTGCAAGAACCAAAATAGGAATTTTGTTTTTTTTGAAAAAAAAAAAAAAAAAAAAAAAAAAACTCATGAGGAACACATTAAATAATGTGCTGTTGTATTGTCTGCAATGAAATACAAGTCAAAGTAAATTTAGAAATCACTACTTTCTTTTTTTATTTGTGTTTTCACATACTGTCCGAACTTTTTCTGATTTGGGGTTGTATTCAGGTAAAAGAAAAGAAACAACACAAGCTTTCTTTAACTCCCGTACTAACTAAAAACAGGGATAAACATTAGATACAAAAGAAATTAGTACCCTCTTCCTACTGCTTCCAACCATTAAACAAAGATACAATGGCTTAATATATTGTAATAAAGAAATAGACTTGGGTAGAAACTCACTAGCTGTATCACAGCAGACAACAGGGAATTCAGAGTTTACTTTTAACAGGAAAACACACAAGTTTTCAGATTCAACAGGATTAATGATCTCTCAAGACTGGTAATCAACATGAATACTGGGTAACACTTAACTAAGTCTGGAGCAGGGGAGAAGTGAACCTCTCTCCAACACTGTTTCTTCTGCTCTCTTATACGGATCAGTCTCTGCAGCACACTCTCAATGATGAGCTTCAGCTCTGGACAGTTAGTGACTGTTGAACAAGCAGAGTGAGAGAGAGACACAGAGAAAGAAAACAACAGATGGCAACATAAACACACCTCAATCATAAATATTAATACATCACAGCCTCGGGACGTAATAATACAAGTCAAGTCATCTTCATTTATATAGCGCTTTTTACAATACAGATTGTTTTAAAGCAGCTTCACAGTGATAATAGGACAATTAATGGACAGAGATTATTTTGGCTTTAAAGCAGCTCCAGGAAAAAAAAAAAAAAAATTGAGCTAAATTAAGTTTTTGACTGAATCACTTCCATTGTAAACATCGTTAATTATTAACTTAGGGGCAACTTAAATGACACCTTTTAACTGAAAACAGAAGACTTTTAATGCGTACTTGCCATTCATTTGCGTGTTTAGGTATGGGCGTTTGTGTGCAGACGCTTAGTCTTTTTTTACAAAGTGACATTGCCACATTCCTTGTCTGGCATAATAGAGAATTATAGATACATATTAAAAATACAAATTAACTACTTATTTCAGAATGTGGTGATGTGGTTTCTCCACTGCATGGATCTTCGTGTGTATCTTCAGGTAGCGTTTAATAGTGAAACTCTTTCCACACTGATCACACGTGTGCAGCTTCTCTCTGCTGTGGATCCTCTCGTGTGTTTTCAGATATGATGACTGACTGAATCTCTTGTCACAGTGTGAACACTTGTAAGGTTTTTCTCCAGTGTGGATCCTCTCGTGTGTTTTCAGAGATGATGACTGAATGAATCTCATGTAACAGTATGAACACTTGTAAGGTTTTTCTCCAGTGTGAATTCTCTGGTGCTGTTTTAAACATTTTGCTGTAGTAAAAGTCTTCTCACACTCAAAGCACATGTACTCTCTCACACCAGTATGTATTTTCTGATGTTCTTGTAAACTCTGCAGCAGTGAAAAACTCTTTCCACACACAGAACATGAATGTGGCTTCTCCTTCGTATGAACTACCTGGTGTGTCTTCAGATTTGACGTCTTAACAAATGTTTTTCCACATTGATCACATGTGAACGGCTTCTCTCCAGTGTGAACTCTCATGTGTTCTTTAAGGTGTGATGATTGTGTGAAACTCTTCCCACACTGATCACATGTGAATGGCTTCTCTCCGGTGTGGATCCTCATGTGAATCTCAAGACTTTGCTTTGTTGTGAAACTCTTTCCACACTGAGTACAGGTTGTAGATTTCTTGGCTCTTGTTTTCTTTAAAAATGCCTTTTTAGTCTTCGAGCGACTCAAAGGTTTTTCTACAGATTTGTCATGACGTTTCTCCTCCACTTCACTCTCCTCCTTCACTTCCATCAGGTCTGAAATGAAAGGTAAAAAAAAAAAAAAAAATCATTTTCAGTGTATCAAAACAATTCAAAGAGAAAAATATGGAGTGAATGGAGATAAAAGTGAGCTCTGATGTAACAGCAGAAAATCGACAACTGCTATAAAATATTATGATCATTTTGATGCTTTTTGATCAATTAATTAAAACTATTGATCTTCCGATTATTATTTTTAAAACATTATAGGCACAAATCCCATGTTTCTGTAGTAAGGACTATTAAATATATTTGATCAATGATACAATGATCTAATTATCTAATGTAGATTATTGTGGGGCAGTCGTGGCCTAATGGTGAGACAGTCAGACTGGTAACCTGAAGGCTGAAGGTTCAATTCTCAATACCAGCAGAAAATGACTGATGTGCCCCTGTGAATGGCTGCCCACTGCTCCAGCTGTGTGTGTGTGTGTGTGTGTGTGTGTGTGTGTGTGTTTTCACTACTCACTACCCCTAATGTGTGTGCACTAACTTGGGTTAAATGCAGAGGACAAATTTCGAGTATGGGTTATCATACTTGGCCTTCACATGTCACTTTATTCAATATTTCACAATATTTCCCCGCCAGCGTATATGAAAACAAAAATTGCCAGCGAGTGCCAGCATTTTTGATCATTTTCACAAAAATTTCACAGCCCCCAGAATATTTTGTTGTATGAATATGCAATACGTCAAAACAACAACAACAAAAACAACCTAATTTTACTCTAGCTTAATGCATTCTTTTATATATTCACACTTGAATATGGGTAAGTTTCATTTTAAAAAAGCTACGGGCCCTATTTTGACAATCTAAGCTCATGGTCTGAAAGGCACAGTCTAACGTTTTGGGCGTAACGTGCAATAAACCAATCAGAGTCTCATCTCTCATTCCCTTTAAAAGCCAGTTGCACTCGTACCATGGCAGATTATTATTAGGGCTGGTCACACTAGACTTTTCGTTCCATTAACTTCCATTCATACACAATATGAATGTGGGCAAATTTGGTGAATTCACTTTACGTGAAGACGTGTGACCAACAGAAGATCGAGACGTCAGCGGAATTAAAAGGCGGCAAACTTTCTGCAATCAAGTGGAGTGGGTTGTATATTTTTACATTTTGGAATTATTGTTATTTGCTATACAAAGGGCCGGCTTGTTTTGAATTATTACACTTATATTGACAAGTTGTCACCCCATTAATTATTCTAAATCTAAATTATTTTCCTTCATTCTACCTAGTGTCTAGTAGTATAACTGCTATCAAGAGCTGTGCACGAGCAAACCGTCACTTCGACGGTACTAGAACTACCACCAATTTGCCCAATTTATGAGCGGCCCACCGGGAATTCTCCCAAATCTTCCGATGGCCACTCTGGACCTGTACATTATTACATAATATAATACAAAATGTGCATTTGAAGCTGTACTAGTGGTTGCATACTGATATATATAAAAAAAAAAAAGAAAAAAGAAAACATGTTTGTTTATTCTTTTATTTTAGTCAAATTCTTTTATGAATGAAGAATAAACACCAACCTCTTTGTTCTTCAGTATCTTCAGTGTGTTTCATTCTGCAGGGTTCTGGATCACTCATGTTCTCACTGTCCTCTTTAATAAACTAAGTCTTTGCAGATTTCAGCTCTTCCTGATGCTCTGATGCTCGTCTGATGGGAATATTCCAGCTTTTATTAGGGAATTACTGTAGGAGGAGCTTCACTGATGATGTGAGTGATGCGGGAGGAGCTTCACTGATGATGAACTGCACTGGGAGGAACTGATCTGTCAAAATAAAAAAAATATATATCAGTTACTAAGTTTGTTTTATATTGATGTCTTGATAGCAGATTATAAATAATGTAAATCTTCCAAATATAAATAATGGCCAGATAAATAGTTGAAAGCATGAATACAGAAATATATGTACATATTTGTAGTCAACAAATACACTCAGTCTGTTGACACCAATGAAATGAGTTAACTTGAAATGAGTTAAGTGTCAACTTACAGCAGAACTGAAGACATCAGCATAATAAATGAGGTGAAAACAGGAACTATTGACATGAAATAAAGAGTGTTTTCAGCAGCTCTGTTAATATTGATGATTGTAAGGACCACCTGTCAGCCCAACAACAGAATCCGACGGCCTGGGCGAAGGTTTAAAGCGTGTATGTCTTTTCAGCGCGTCTGTTCACTCATTTTTTTTTAGAATTTAGTTTAAATTTTACTTTAACTGCTTGTTTAATCTGACTCCAATTTCAAATGATTATTACTCTTAGATCGTGTTTCTAATTAAGGAATTAATCATTGGTCATGTATTAATTTAGATATTTGATTATTCTGGGTATCCCGTACTTTAAATTTTTAGATATCACTTAGAGTCACATGCCCCGGGTTTGCGCGAATCTCGCGACACAAATTCGTCAGTTTCTGATTCTTAGTCAGAGGGTGCAGAGATTACTGAGTCGATGCATTTGAGTCGAACCGCCACATGCTTGTTCATACAAAAACACAGTTTTCTTAGTCATGATACTGCAACTTGCTAAGTCAGTGATAGACAGAAATCCAAAGGTCTCACATGATGTGCAACATGCTCCTTTCATTGAGCCTTAGATTGACCTATCCTGATGCAGATTTGCGTAAATATGGACTCCAATAATCTACTGGTCATAATGATTTGACATAAGTAAATCAAATATAACATTTTATTTGTCAGGTAAAAATGTGTCATGCCAATTACATAGTTAGACAATTAGAAGCCAATTCAGAAATAATAAATGCATAACATCAATTGCTCAAAGATGACTCTAAGAGTAAGAAATGCATATACACACAGTGGTGTGTGAGTGTCTTCAGACATTCAACCATCACTGCACGGGAGTTTCTGGCTACAGAATATCTCACATTACTGCTTTGCTCTTTCCCTTAAATAGCCAGACCAGGACAAAAGGATTATAAATATTTACTACACCGACACCTGGTTTCGGGGGAGAGAAGAAGATTATCAGATATCTTGAAGAGACACCACCCAAAAGGTCATTAAAGTTCTAGATGTGTGAGGAGAGTTTTTGGCAAGGCATTGTCCTATGCTATTTCTTTGAGATCTTCTCTCCAGATGACTTTTATTGCTTTATTGCAGGGTGCTTGATCTCAGCTTTTGTGTTAGCAGACTATCAACACTCATTCAACAAGACATTCAGATCATCAGCATATCATCTCACTTTATTCTGAGTGTTTAACTGTTAGAAACACATTATTTGAGTCAGGATATATGAGAAAAGACTTTAAAACTGCTCTATTGAAAGATAATAAAGCCCCAAGAAACTGTGGTTTACAGTGAATTTTTAACAGCTAAGGGGCCTTAAACCCCCTTAGCTGTTATAAATTCACTGTAAACCATGGCTTATTGCTTTTATAAAACGGTTACCACACAATACAAATATTAAAGACAAAAAAATATGTATCAATGCAACTTTCATGAAGTAAAATCATTAAAAGCCTTTCTTCCGCTGGAAAAAAATAGTCGGTGACCGTGAACAGCAACAGAAGTTATATTATTACGCCATTAGATGGCGGCAAAGATTGTCTTTATGAGCGAGTCACTCAGTCTCAAAGACTTTTATATTGAAACTTGTTGTGAACACGGAACAAGATGCAAATGACAAATGCTTTGACTAGCGCTGTCAGTGTCAGCATGGCACAGGAAAACCCATTAAAAGGACAAGATCGCAGTGGACATTCAAACGGATTTGAACATATGGCTGACCTGAAGGAAAATGCTAAATCTGAATGCAGGTAATACACGCGGTCACTCGATATCTCTCTCACAATACTCTTCTACATAATACGGCTTGAATTAACAAAATCAATAGAGAACAAACATCTGCTTATATTGCAAAGAGGGGTTGCTAAGACAGACGCAGCCACATACACTCAGTGGCGCAGCAATACTTCTGTAATGCGGTCAACTGATGTTTTCGGGAACTTTACAACAGCTTTGAACGCAGCTCAACCAATCAGAATCAAGGGTTTTATAATCTGTTATTTCTCACAATATGACAGATAAAACATCAATTATACAAAACAAACACCAATGACACTCATCTTCATCAACCACTACTGCTAAATAACTGTGAATTAACTAGAACTATGAAACATGGTTTGATTTTATGATAACAACATTCATTGTAATAAAGTAATTAGATCTTTAACATGTAACAGTTTTTATGTGCAAAAACTGAAAACTCCCCCCATCTCAGACTGATATAACTGATATACAGAACCGATATTTATTTATTGTTTTATTTCTGTTTTTGACTATAACAACAGCACTGAACTAAACAAACTGATTAAAACGTGTTTTCAATACTGTAATTTGTGGAATTTCACTTGCATTCAAAACAAAACAATAAATAGGAGTCTAAAAGGGTGCAAATAGACCCTTTTCACATTTCCGGGTTTCTCAGAAGCGGAAGTCGTCATAGTTGGGTAAAATTCTATAGCGGTGAATGAGAGAATACATTTATTTGTGTTTCCATTTACTCAAATAGCAAAAGAAAAACTCCACAATAGTGTTTTCACAACTTTCAAAAATAGGGAAAAAATAGAGAATGATTGATAACGGCAGTCAGAAGAGGGAAAGATGTCATTTTTACTGTCACTCCCATAGCTGCTGAATTAGAAACACCCTCACAGCAGCGTTAACTAGATTTTTGTAATTTGATGCAAAGGTAATATAATACTACTACTACTACTACTACTAATTCCTTACATTTATATAGCGCTTTTCTGGGCACTCAAAGCGCTTTACATATTGAAGGGGGAATCTCCTCAATCACCACCAATGTGCAGCATCCACACACCAGCTTATTGGAGACAGAGTGATGAAGCCAATCAGTATATGGTGATGATTATGAGGCCATGATGGACAGAGGCCTCTTTTCGAAGTTCATCCTGGGATTTTTAACGACCACAGAGAGTCAGGACCTTGGTTTAACGTCTCATCCGAAGGACAGTGCTTTTTGACAGCATAGTGTCCCCGTCACTATACTGGGGCGTTAGGACCCACACAGACCACAGGGTGAGCACCCCCTGCTGGCCTCACTAACACTTCTTCCAGCATCAACCTAGTTCTCCCAGGAGGTCTCCCATCCAGGTACTAACCAGGCTCAGCCCTGATTAGCTTCAGTGGGCAACCAGTCTTGGGCTACAGGGTGATATGGCTGCTTGGCCATACTAAGTATAGTGTTATAAATGTACATACATTTTAAAAAAAAATTTAAATATAAAAAAAAAATTTGCAGGATTTATAATATAGAGAATGTGACTGTGACGTCACGCCGCATTGAGTTCTGGGTAACTTCTTTGTTTATCCGCCATGCTGGAAGGATCGCACAGTCTTTCTGTTATTGAGTTTAGTAAAGTAATCTGTTTTCTGTCATGATTGTGAAAAATGTCACCATTGAACGTCACTAATCCTGCATCGATAATGGCGATAGTAACTCAGATTTTCGTTCCGAGAGAAAACTGGACAAAGAAAAATGTTTTTTCGCCTTTTCTACATGTAAAAACACCAAGGGAAACAGGGCGAGGAGAAGACGCTGGATGGCAAATCTAATAATAATGGCACTGATTAAACCCATTGCTTATCACTCAATAAAAGAATCACATTGTTAAGTGTTTTTGAAAGTTTCGATTTTGTTTGGTTTAATAATTAACATTACCTTTGCGAGTATGACTCTCACTCCGCTTGTGAATTAGCAGAACTTGAACGGGGACATTCAAATGCTTAACAAGAAAAACGCTTCATGTGACTTAATGCACCAAGACAAACACAAAATTCTGTACATATCGATTAAACCATACTGTTTGGAGATACGCATATGACCCCAAAATATGAAAGCAACACGTTTACATGTTATGCGGCTTCCTCTCATGTAAAAAAAAAAATGCTTAATGTGGCTTAATACACTGAGACTGTGATATTAAAGAGACCAAATTCTGTACATAGTTTACTAATAAAGCACATACACTATGTTGCCAAAAGTATTGGGACACCCCTCCAAATCACTGAATTCAGGTGTTCCAATCACTCCCATGGCCACAGGTGTATAAAATCAAGCACCTAGGCATGCAAACTGCTTCTACAAACATTTGTAAAAGAATGGGTTGCTCTCAGGAGCTCAGTGAATTCAAGCATGGTACAATAGCTACAGACCTCCAAACTTCGTGTGGCCTTCAGATTAGCTCAAGAACAGTGCATAGAGAGCTTCATGGAATGGGTTTCCATGGCCGAGCAGCTGCATCCAACCCTTGGCCCCTTCCTGTTCCAACATGACTGCGCATCAGTGCACAAACCAAGGTCCATAAAGACACGGATGAGCGAGTTTGGTGTGGAGGAACTTGACTGGCCTGCACAGAGTCCTGACCTCAACCCGATAGAACACCTTTGGGATGAATTAGAGCGGAGACTGCGAGCCAGGCCTTCTCACCAACATCAGTGCCTGACCTCACAAATGCGTTTCTAGAAGAATGGTCAAAAATTCCTATAAACACATTCCTAAACCTTGTGGAAAGCCTTCCCAGAAGATTTGAGGCTGTCATACCTGCAAAGGGTGGGCCAACTCCATATTAAACCCTACGGATTAAGAATGGGATGTCATTAAAGTTCATGTGCACATAAAGGCAGGCGTCCCACAACTTTTGGCAATGTGTGTATGTGTAGAAAAACAGATGCGACCAAAATATGAACTTTCAGTATCACTTAAATTGCATATGTCATTTTAAGCATTTTCTTCATAACTGTTTATAAAGGGAAGAAAATGCTTAATGTGTAATTAAACGCGCTGCGTTCATATTCAGGGCTCATCTGCACATCTTTTCATATCACTGTCGTAGTACATTAAGACAGCGTTTTAAAATCTCCCCTTGCAGGGAGCCACTACAAAACTGTTCACAAGCTCCTAGGGTTTTGATTTGGTTGTCATTTGTTGAAATAAATATAAAAATACAGTGTGTTCCTGTCTGTCCGCTGAATGTGACCCATAATCTCTGATTCTCCTCCTCTGTGATCGTGGAAAAGGGGAATATTTACAATGACAACAGTTGTAGGCATACTCAATATGCTCGTTTAAGCATCATTTAAATGTTTCCAACAAATAAATGAATTGACTTCTCTCAGCTTGTTAAACACATTTATTTTGATATTCTACCATATGATGGCTGAAGCAGCAGCGGGTGTCCAGCGTGTGACACAGTAAACAGATCAACATTGTAAACGAAATTCTACAAAACTTAAAGGGATAGTTTACCTAAAAGTGAAAATTCTGTCATCATTTGAACACAAAGGAAGATATTTTGAAGAATGTGGGAAACTGAACAGTTCTGGGGCACCATTGACTTCCATAGTATTTTTTTTTTTTTTTTTTTCCTACTATGGAAGTCAATGGTGCCCCAAAGTGGCCTGATTACAAACTTTCTTCAAAATATCTTCCTTTGTGTTCAGCAGAACAGAAATTTATACAGATTTGGAACAACTTGAGGGTGAGTAAATGATGACAGAATTTTCATTTTTGGGTGAAAAATCCCTTTAAATGAAAAAAATCAAAGACAAAGATGGCAGAATCAAAACAAAAGGTATGAGATTATCATCTCAACACGGCTATATTAATTCAGATGTTTAACAGCGAAATAAGGGTTATAATTTAGGGAGTTTTAAACGAGTAGATCGTGTGTAGGCTACTGCTGCCATGCGGAACAGAATGTGATTTGACGAGACTAATGAGTCCAGACAAACTCAACAGTTTTATTTCAACATGAACTCATTTGTGTTTTGTTTAATTGATGTAAAGTTAGCATATCTTTATTGGGACATGACTTGACGAGTGCCTCCGTGAGTTCGTCTTTATTTCTTAGCAGTTTAAACTACAAATCAAGCATTTATGTAACAATATCTCTACATTAATGACTGTTATGTTAAATAGTTTATAAATAATGGTAAGCAAGTTATTTTACCTTTGAACACTGTTGTTGAACCTGATCTTCCTCAGATGTTGATCTCCTTATCAAGCGTGCCACACGAGTTCTGAAAAGTGATGCCAAAGCGGCTCGATCGCCCCCAGGTGGCTGGTGCAGTGTAGGTCATAAATCCCGCCCTCTCCATCTAATGTAATAAACGTTTTTTTGTTGTTGTTGTTGTTGTTGTTTTTTACGAATGCAAAAAAATATTGCATATACAACTCACAACAAGTACAAAACAAATAAACATACATAAGAATATGCAAAGTAAAATAATCCATGCCAGAGGTAAAATTACAACAATTTAAAGTAACAAAAGGTCTTTCTTGCTTTTTTGTTCTTAATTTTTGGCTTAGCTTTAGTCATTTTTAAAATAAAAAGTTGTATAAAGAAGAACATTGTGTACTTTTTGGAATCAACATCTTGTACAAAAAAAAAAAAAAAAAATGTTCCAAATTAGAAACATCCAACCAACACATTTTTTAATATATACAATCAAACCAGCTGTGATCCTTGGAGAGTCTTTGTCCACTCAAACTTTCCTCCTCACCACGCATTAGGACGATTTAGACACACGTCCTCTTCCAGGCAGATTTGTAACATGTTTAGTTGATTGGAACTTCTTAATTATTGCCCTGATGGTAGAAATGGGGATTTTCAATGCTTTAGCTATTTTCTTACAGCCACTTTCTATTTTGTGATGCTCAACAATCTTTTGCTGCACATCAGAACTATATTCTTTGGTTTTACTCATTGTGATGAAGGGAATTTGGCTTTTGTGTTTCCTCATGTTTATACTCCCGTGGAACAAGAAGTCATGGCTGGACAATTTCATGTTCATGATTACCCTGGTGTGCTAAAAAAAAAAAAAAACTTAAATATGAATGGGAATATACTTCAGAGATATTTTACTCATAAAACATTCTAAATTATAGGGTTGCCAATAATTGTGGCCAACGTGTTTTAGAGAAAAACATTTATTTCATAATGTGATTTCCCCCCCCACTTTCAATTATTTTCCTTCAATGAAAGGTTAGATTTTTGCTAATTTTATGAATTAAAGATCAAAAGGATAAACAATGCAGATTTATTTTTACAGTCATCTTTGATCATATTTATCAAGGGTACCAACAATTTTGTCCACATCTGTACTTATTGGTTTTAAACTTTTAAGTTTACGGCAATGGGTTTTCTCAATGGTTTGAGTTACCATAACTTGTCAGGTTTTACAGTGTGAGGAGAGTATAAAATATTGAAATTAAATATTAAATGTGTTTTGGGCAAGATGAGAGAAAGGGAGACTTGAGTGTGTTTAATGTTCAGTTATGTTTAGAACCATTTCAATTACAATGACTTAGCGCTGTGGAAAGAGTGGAAGGTTTATAGACTCAAAGATCTACATGTTTGAATTAAATTATGAAGAATGATGGATTGGAGTTTTTTTTGTTTTTTTTTCTATGTTGTACATGCCTTTAAAAAAATGCTTTCAAAAACTGATGTGGACAAAATCGACATGGGGACACATTCCACACACATTTGCTAAAGATTCCTATTTATCTCTCTTTTTTTCTGGGACAATGAGTCAGAGCTGAACGTAGCAGTGGGGTGTGGCAGAGAACTCTTGATAAATGTGGTGGTACTTGCTTTCCATTTCATTAGAAAGCTGGCAGTCGAGGAAGCAGCAGTGTTTTTGGGCAAGATGAGAGAAGGGGAGACTTGAGTGTGTTTAATGAACCATTTTGATTACAATGGGTTAGCGCTGTGGAAAGAGTAGAGGGTTTATAGACTCAAAGATCCTCAGTGTTTTCATCATTACAAAGCGACTGCTGACGGGAAACTGCTGTCACTGTATAAAGTCATCTGTTTGTAGCTGTCGTGTGACTGTGGAGAAACCAGCGAGCGTCCACTTCTTATAAAAACTCAGGATTCATACTTCTAATTCTTTTCCGAGGGTTATAATGGTCATTTTAAGTTTCATTTACTGCTCTGCATACCCCTGGGCTGAGATCCTGTTAACAGAAGAATCTTTAAAGATGATTGACTGTTCCGCTATTGCAATCGTGAGTAATGTTGACTGTACATACTGGTTTTCTTCTCACATTGTGGTCATACAGTATATAGGTGCCCATGTAAGTGGGTTAAAATTATGAAAGTACATGCAGGTCTTTTCTCTCAACATTCTCTGTCAAAGTAAAGCACCATAAACTATCTCAAACACAGCAATACAATGTCAATGCACAGCACCTGGTCATGGGTCTTTTGTCTTTTAATAAACTCTTTTTTTAAAGTTCAATGGTTATGAAAATTTGCTCATTGATTGTGTTGCGTGAACGTTTTTATGTGCCCATCTGGAAATACTGGATAAAATAGTGAACTCATGATGTTTAAAGATAGATATCATATTAGTCAGGGTTTGTTCATCACAATATCCCATATGTGGACACAGGTGAATTTTAAACAATTTCACTACTTCAAGCATTAAGCAGATATTGCTAGTAATTAATTTTTTTTGTAAATTATTGCAATCAAAAGCACACACTCTCATTTAATAGCAGTGAATAGAAAACACATGAACAGATATAGCAAGAAAAAACAGTGATCATGGTATTTAATTCATACTAGGTCCCAGAAAACATTTTTCTCAGGTTAGCACCGACACAACTAAATCTAATATTCACAGACGTTTTTATATATTTAATCCACAATCCATCCCCCTATACTGGTGCTATATTGTGGATTAAATGTATATGTCTGTGAATGTTATATTTGATAGGAACTTCATCACTTTGATCACACATGTAAAAGAGTGTGTGTATGTATGTGTATTTCATACATGTTTGAATTAAATTATGAAGAATGATGGATTGGAGTTTTTCTTTTCTGTGTTGTACATGCCTTTCTAAAAAAAAAAAAAAAAAAAATGCTTTCAAAAAATGATGTGGACGAAATCGACTTTTGGAAAAAGTGGTGGGGACACATTCCACCCACATTTGCTAAAGATTCCTATTTATCTCTCTTTTTTCTGGGACAATGAGTCAGAGCTGAACGTAGCAGTGGGATGTGGCAGAGAACTCTTGATAAATGCAGTGGTACTTGCTTTCCATGTCATTAGAAACCTGGCAGTCGAGGAAACAGCAGTCAGATCACAGACCAGAACAGAATGATGAAGTTTAACACCGCTTTCAGTGTTGCTGGAATCATACCTCTCTACATAACAGGTAATATCTTACCAAAAATCTATAGCACAACAAAATTGTTTCAATTATTTAAAAACTGACAAGCCATTAAACACACCTGACAATGTATGTTTCTCAAAAAAACCAGTTGGGTGACTTTGGCTAAAAGTCAAGTTAATTCAAGTCACCTTCATTTACATTGCGCTTGTTACAGTACAGATTGTTTCACAGCAGCTTTACAGCATTGTTAAATGTCAATTATGCCATTGTTCAGCTTGAGTCATTTGATTCAGTTCAGTTGGAAGATCATCAGTTATTTAGTTCATTTCAGCTCGTCATCGTCCAGCTCAGTTCAGTTCGCATCAGTGCAGTCAGATCAATAATATAGCTGAATAGTAAAAGATAGTTTTGATTTAATATTTTGGTCACTATTAAATCCCATACTATTATGTTATTTATAGATTCAATGACTTTAATATTATTCTAAAATGTGGAAAATAATGATAATAAAGAATGAATAGTGTCCAAACATCAATATACTGTAAATATATTGTAATATGCCTACTTGTAATATTCTGTAAAATATTTGAGCAAACTACTTACAAATTGTATGAAAATGCACACAACACAATTATTTTACATTCAGTAAGTCTCAGTCAACTCTTAGTAACTCTCTAAATACAGATTGTTTAAGTTGTTTAAATTTAGGGCTTTGAGTCCTGCCCCATCCATCCATTTGTCCATCAACTCTCCAAAATGCTTTTACCTAGTAATAATTTATGGCCATTTTTAAAACTCAGAAATAACCCCAAAAGTATCTAATTCACATCTGCACTGCTTGTGAAACTGACCTAATTTAGATAGGTAATAAAATAATTAATAAATAATAAAATAATTAAATAATTTCATAGGCATATGAAATGAATAAACAGGTATTTTAGTAAAATTACAGTATCTGACTGTATCTGTCATCGCTCTGTCTCTCTGACTGTATCTCTCATCCCTCTCTCTGTCACTGAGTGTAACTCTCATCCTTCTATCTGTCTCTGACTGTATCTCTCATCTCTCTATCTATCTCTGAAAGTATTATTATGTTTTGTAATATATCTAATGTATTGTCCTCTTTGTTCTTTTCAATAATTCTAGCCACTCTGGAACATCATCTGGAGCAGAATTGTTCTTTTTTGACCGAAAGTTTGTTGGACTTTGTTTTGCCATGTTGGTCTGTTCATGAAGTGATGAAAGTGATCAGGTTTTTAAGAAATGTTTTTATATGATCATGTAATTTTTACAATAATGTTACTGTAATTTAATTTACAGAATTTTACTGTTGTTACGTACTCATGGTGTCTAGGGATTGAGAACGTAACAAAAGTTTAAAATAAAAGTGGTTTTAAATAAATTAAATAAACGAATAAATGAGAAATCACCTTTTCCTCTATCCCAGCACTTTTCACCTTTTCAGTTAATAATACTCACAAACGTTCACACATTTCCCCTCCATTTCAACACAATATAAAAGAACACCGAACCAAAGATAAACTTGTATTAGTTTTATTTTTCAAGACTTAACAAAAGCCAAAGTGTATCTAAAGTATATACAAATGTCAGGAAAAACTTAAATAACCAAGGCGTCGGGAGAGAGCAAATGCCGAAAACAACAAACAAAACAAAGTCTTACTTAAGTTTAACAAAGTAACTTCCCTACGCAAAAATAAAATAAAATTAAAGACAATATTCTTACCTCTCTCCCTGACTAAAGAAAAACAGGTGAAAAGTTTAGAAGGGGTATAAACCCAAATAAATCGGCGCCCATCTCCCTACACAGGTTGACAGAGCCAGACTCACACATCAACAGTAACGTCGTTGTAACCATACTTTAGATTTACATTTCACAAATTGCTTAATAGTAAATAGAACAACCACGGTGCTGGGATAGTGGATGAGGGATCTCTCTCGAGCTGTGTCTTTCTGCTGCTTTATATCTGCGGCACTCCGTGTGGCATGTAAGCCACGCTGCCGCTAATTGGAATCAGCTGCGGATGATTTGGAGCGCTGCTTAGCAGAGAAAGAGAGAGAGAGAGAGAGAGAGAGAGAAAGAGAGAAAGCAAAAAGGGAGAAAACACCACAAAGACATCCAAAACATACACAAATTACGTAATGGAAGGTAACACTGTATTCTCTGATTAGCACGTGCACTCAACTTCTTTGGTCGACCATGGCGAGGCCTGTTTTGAGTGGAACCTGTTCTGTTAAACTGCTGTATGGTCTTGCCCACCGTGCTGCAGCTCAGTTTCAGGGTCTTGGCAATCTTCTTATAGCCTACACCATCTTTACGTAGAGCAACAATTCTTTTTTTCAGATCCTCAGAGAGTTCTTTGCCATGAGGTGCCATGTTGAACTTCCAGTGACCAGTATGAGAGAGTGAGAGCGATAACACCAAATTTAACACACCTGCTCCCCATTCACACCTGAGACCTTGTAACACTAACGAGTCACATGACACCGGGGAAAGAAAATGGCTAAATGGGCCCAATTTGGACATTTTCACTTAGGGGTGTACTCACTTCTGTGAGATACTGTTTATCATCATCAACGAGCAGCGGGGTTTATCTAACGGTACTTCCCATCTACTAGAACAACTGTTTTTCAACATAATATAACATAATATGCAGTCACTGCAGCTTTCTGTGATTAATTAATTTGCCAATTATCAAACAGTCCTCCAATAACATTAATGACCACACCATAGATTAAAAAAAAAAAAAAAAAAAAAAAAAAACCTCCACAGTCCACAAACACAAATATAACGTTAGAATACAGAAACAATTTTTTAAATGACCGCCCCTGAAGAAATATTATGGCTTACAATATCCAACCGGACCGAATCAGACGCGGGGATTTTTGGAAAATGCACTATACTACTACTTCTGCTCCGTGGGGAGTTGTTGACATTGAGGAAATTATCGCCCCCTGCTGGTACTTCACCTTTATATATGCGTACCATTTTCAAGGCAAATCGTGACACTGACACTCATCCTAGTGGAAGAGCGTGTGTATTACATGCTTTGGCGTGATACCAGTACCTAAATCCAGGGTCCCCTCGTCAGCATCCTGACGAATGGAGATATGCTTCTCACTATCTGTCCATTTGTGGAAGATTATTAATTTTGTCTATTTTTCTTAGCCAATCAGAATCGTTTAACCTGAAGTAATGACGTAGTTAGTGGATTGTTGTGGAAATGTGAATGTACGCAGAGCAGCCTACGAACTCCGTGTGAGACTTGAAGCTAACTTCTGCTGATTAAACTGCAAACTATTCTTCAGTAAAATTTTCTTTAATTTATTAGTTTTTTTTTAACTCTGACTCTGGGTCTTTATTCATCATATCTGGTCTTCTGGGTCTTTAAGTGTAAAATTCCCCTACAGTAGCATAACCTTTTACAAGAACAAACAAGTAAAACTGAACAACATATTAAAGGTGCTGTATACGATTTCTCAAATCCATTGTTGAACACTGTTGATATTTGAAATCAACCCAAATAAACCCACCCCTCTCTTCATTGCTCCTCCTCCAAAACTCACACTCCAATACTAACCACACTGCTCCGAGGTGGTCTTGTACCCCGGCCCAATCGCTGCTGGCATGCAAGGCAAATGCACCATCAATGACGCTAAACACTGCATTCTCACTTCACTAAAAGTATACTTGTGTTTAGCATATTTTTTAAAAGTGTAACTAAGCATATATTTATTACCAAAGTACTTCTAGTATACTGTTTAGAAATATATGAAAAGTATGCTTGTGTTTAGCATATTTCTTAGAAGTGTAATTAACCATATATTTCAAGTATACTTAAAGTATATTACTTATAAAGTAATTAACATGCAATTCAACATTTTTAATGCACTTCAAACAAGCATGTTGGGAATACAAATGTATTATTAACATACTACTTGCATTTCAAGTATATTTTTAATACATTTAATACTATGTCTTTTTCACCTGGGGACCTATACTGCATCCAGCCACCTGGAGGCAATTAAGATGCTTTGGCTTCACTTTTCAGGACACATGTGACACGCTTGTTACTAACATAGTCCATTATGACATTGTTGGTCTTCTGCTAACTTCCTTGTTTGCTTCTGTTGTACTTGGCCCCTTAATTGCTGCTTGCAGCTATATTTTCCTGTGTTTCGCTTCAGTTATCATGGTTTCTAGCTTGTTTTCATTGGTTGTCATGGTTACTCATTGTTTCATCTATTTTATCCACCTGTTTCTCGTTTAGTTCATTTGTTCTCTGTGTAAATATTGCCCTCAGTTTATAGTTTGTCTTTGTCTGGTGTTGTCTGTGCTTTGCACAAGATTTTGTTTATGCTTGGTTTTTAATATCGCACTTTTGTTTTATTTAATAAAGTAAAGTACATTTAGATTCATTACACCTGCTTCATCTTGTTCTTCAGCCTGAACTGTGACACTGCACATGCAAAATATGTTAATGCAGGAAATATAAACTGCATTACAATATTCTGCTGGAGTAGCATTTCTCAATAGGGGCAGTGAAGACAAACCTGCCAAATCCAAATGTCACCCTGGGTTTAATCCATGTGCCTTTTTAAATGTACACTCTGTAGAGCTCTGATCAGCATTACGAGCTCCTCTTGCCCCGAAAGAATCGTCGCAACACCAGATAGCACTCTGAGTCCCCGCGTGATTCAGAGTTCCTCTGGCACCGCTGGATAGTGCACTGCGTTACGGAAGACTTTGGTAGCCGGCGGCGGAGCGAGTGAGAAAACCAGCGGACCGCTTGTCGTGATTGATTGCTGTAACCACACCTGGGGCCTGTACCATGATGGTAGTTGAACAAACTCAGGGTTATAGGATTAGTTTCGAGTTGACAAAACCAAACCACTCCAATCCGGCTTTGTTGGTACCATGATGCTGATCATCAACTTTCTCTGTCAACTCAGTCTTGGATCCTGAGTTTGTGGAGCGCGTGCACATGAATGCGTGACATCAGTGGAGAACAGCCAATCACATGCCTTGCAACAGAGAGAAACTCTGATTCACTTCTCGCGAGAGAGCCAGCGTGATTCAAAACTCTTTTGCTGAAGGTTAAGAGATTGAAGAAAATGAAGTGAAACTTGTGAAGTTAGTTTATATAGTTGCTTGATAGAGACTCAAACATGTAAGGTCACAGTTAGTCATTTTTAAAGAGTTATCTATTGATTCTACAGCTTATTTATATTACATATGATCTGTATATATTAATATTCATTTAAACTAAATGCTTAATAATAACTGTTAAACTAAAATTGCTTGTGTGTAATGGATTAATAATAATATAGATCATATAATAATTATATAAATCATAAAATAATTCTAATTATCATTAAAGCCAGACAATTTCATCTTTAAATATTTGTTCTTACTATATAGTGACCTTTAATTTGGAGGAAGTGAAACCGGGGGCGTGACTTTATTGCGTTGGATGTGTCAGTACCACTTTGCTCACATCTGATTGGTCCAATTTCGGTTTGAGATCTCTTATCCAGAACATAACCTGCCCCGGAGCAGGTTAGCTGTGGAGCGTAGGTTACTATGGTGATTAACACCGCTAAAAGCCAAGTCACTTTCATGGTACCTAAAACCCAGGATTGGCGCAAACTAATCTG
This sequence comes from Ctenopharyngodon idella, assembly GCF_019924925.1. NCBI lineage: Eukaryota > Metazoa > Chordata > Actinopteri > Cypriniformes > Xenocyprididae > Ctenopharyngodon > Ctenopharyngodon idella. The sequence goes on along the minus strand of NC_067243.1, from coordinate 27,515,735 downwards.
AAACTCACCTGGCTAGCCAGTGAATCCGGCTTCATGGTAGCCTACAGGCCCCTGGATCGAGGTACTCTGTGTTGTTTATTTTGCTCATTGGAGTGAAGAGGCCAGTTTGTGTTTTAATAGGCCACAACACACTCAAGCAACAACTCAGGCTGAGTGTGGGCCCACAAATATGTAGTTTATACGCGTTTGTTTTCTGAATGTTTATTGCTGTTTTGGTTACTGTCTAGTTACGCTTTCAGCAAGTCGTACATAGTCTGAGGTCATTTCCGTGCCTATATAAGGTTATAGATTGGTGTGTTTTCTTTACATCTGGTTCAGTCATCTGCAGGTACTGAGATTATTTCACAGATTGTTATATTATACTCAGAGACAATTTCATGTGAATTGATTACTTTATTGGGGTGTTTCTGATACCTGTTATATTAGACTGTTTAAAGCCTATTGTGTTATTCTTTACTCATTATTTATTTATTGGTCTATTTATTGAACTATTTAGTTATTTATTATCTTATTTTATTTGTTCTATTTATTGACATCTTGACTATTTATTGATCCACTTTCTGTGATAATAAAACCTTATAATTTGTTATACTTACCCATTCTTACCTGGTGTAGTGAGTTACACTTACCTGTATTGTAAAGTCCGTTAACATAGGTGTTTTTACAGCATCTAATTGGCTACCAAAAAGGGAAAATTAAGGCTTGGCTTATAACTATTATTAATATCAGAGGTGTGTAATAATTTATAAACTAGTTGACAGACATATTACCAGAACCCGGTGCTCCATCCTAACAGAACTTGGGGCGTGGTAAATCCTAAGAAGGTAGGGGACGCTACACAAATAAACAGATTAAAGTCTGTTTCTAGTAGACCAAAGGCTCTTTTCAGAGCCAAGCATTTTGTTTGATAAAGAGCACTTTGCTTACAAATACCATTAACGGAGTTGGTTTATGGGAAAAATGACCCATCAAATGTATGATTGCTCTGCATCACCAATTATAAATACAATAATAATTAAAGCTGCGAGCAGCATTTATCGGGGGTTCAAGCATTTAAGGCCTTTTGCATAAAAAGGAATTGTCTTATTTAGCAAGCATGTAACCACTGAAATCATAGAGGAACAGCTATGATATATGCTAAAACACACAGAAAGAAAAGGCTTAAACAATAATACTTGATAGATACTAAGCATGCTTACACACACACACACACACACACACACATACACACACACACATTTTCTTGTAAATTCAGTATTTGAAATACATGAAGGGTAAAGATGTTTTCTGCAAATCTCAGTAAAACATCATTTCCGGGTTTCCTTTTACTTAATGTGGCACAACTGTTAAAACTAATGCTCTAATGGAAATGTAGATGAATTTTGACAAACAAACAAACAAACAAACAAACAAACAAAAAGTGCTAGAAAATGTTAAAATAATAATGATTTTATTAAGTCTAAATATGAATTATAGAACAATATTAGTGAGTAGTATGACAAAATTACTATTTTAGACAGCAGGTGGCAGCAGAGGACCTCTTCTTGGCTCACTTTCATTTTAAAAGTGTCTGTTTTGTCTTAAGTTGAAAACCTTGAAAGCTTGAACTTGAACTACAGGTGCTGGTCATATAATTAGAATATGATGAAAAAGTTCATTTTTTTATTGTAAATTATTTTTAAAAATGAAACTTTCATATATTCTAGATTCCCTACATGTAAAGTAAAACATTTCAAAAGTTTTTTTTTTTAAATTTTGATGATTAGAGCGTACAGCTAATGAAAGTCCAAAATCCAGTATCTCAAAATATTAGAATATTTCCTAAGATCAATCAAAAAATGGATTTGCAAAACAGAAAAGTTCAAGTTCTTCAAAGTATGTTCATTTGTGCACTCAATACTTGGTCGGCAGCACATATTACAGCAAATGACTTGCTCCTAGCACAAATTACAGCATCGGTGAAGTGTGGCATGGAAGTGATCAGCCTGTGGCACTGCTGAGGCACTATTGAGCCTTCAGATCATCTGTATATTGTTGGGTCGACTGTTTCTCATCTTTCTCTTGAAAATATCCCATAGATTCAGGTCAGGCATGTTGGCTGGCCAATAAAGCACAGTAATATCATGGTCAGCAAACCACTTTGATGTGGTTTTTGCACTGTGGGCAGGTGCTAAAGTCCTGCTGGAAAAGGAAATCAGCATCTCCATAAAGCTTGTCAGCAGATGGAAGCATAAAGTGCTCCAAAATCTCCTGGAAGATGGCTGCATTGACTTTGCACTTGATAAAACACAATGGACCAACACCAGCAGACGTCACGGCCCCCCCCAAATCATTATTGACTTCAGAAACTTCACACTAGACTTCAAGCAGCTTGGATTCTGTGCCTCTCCAGTCTTCCTTCAGACTCGGGGACCATGATTTCAACATGAAATGCAAAATTTACTTTTATCTGAAAAGAGGACTTTCAACCACTGTTCACTGTCCAGTTCTTTTTCTCCTTAGCCCAGGTAAGATGCTTCTGACGTTGTCTCTGGTTCAGAAGTGGCTTGGTAGTCCTTTTCCTGAAGATGTCTGAGTGTGGTGACTCTTGATGCGCTGACTCCGGCTTCATTCTACTCATTGTGAAGCTCTCCCAAGTGTTTGAATCGGCTTTACTTGACAGTATTCTCAAGCTTGCGGTCATCCCTGTTGCTTGTGCACCTTTGCCTACCCAATTTCTTCCTTCTAGTCAACTTTGCATTTAATATGCTTTGATACATCACTCTGTAAACAGCCACCCCATTCAGTAATGACCTTCTGTGACTTACTCTCTTTGTGGAGGGTGTCAATGATTGTCTCCTGGACCATTGCAAAGTCAGCAGTCTTCCCCATTAGTGTGGTTTCAAAGAACAAGAGATACCCGGAATTTATACTGTAGGGATGGTCATTTAATGAAACTCAAATGTAAATATTCTAATATTTTGAGATACTGGATTTTGGACTTTCATTAGCTGTACGCTCTAATCAACAAATTAAAAAAAAAAAAACTTTTGAAATGTTTTACTTTACATGTAGGGAATCTAGAATATATGAAAGTTTCATTTTTTAAAATAATTTACAATAAAAAAATGAACTTTTTCATGATATTCTAATTATATGACCAGCACCTGTATATTAGTGAACTATATTAGCTGCCATCTGGTGGCACAAAATGACAGTTTTAATCAATTTACAATAGAATTTTTTTTTTTTTTGACAGTTATAGCGCCACCTATTGCTCGATCTTCCCCACTTTTTTTGGGTGTCGTCAGAGTGTGCCCATATATATGCGTGTTAATTTTGGTGAAAATATCTCATTTCGTTTTGAAGTTATAGACACACATATATATGAGAGCATAAAAAATGACCCATGAAAGACTTTGATTGGATTTTTTTGCCACTTCCTATCAAAATTTTGACATTTGGGCTTCAACATTAAGCAAATCAACTTAGGTTTCGTGTTTCCTACGGTTTTGTCTTGATCGGACTAACGGTTTAGAAGATTTTCGCAAAAGTTTTTTAAGCACTAAATCACAACGTGGCACAAACCAGAAGCCAAAACCTGGCAAGTCTGGTATCGTTGGACTCGGCAAGGATTCAGGAGTCTAAAGACATAACTCCCGTGAAAATAAGTCAACTACACACAGAGTTATACACATTTTCATCCAAAACCATTAAAAACACGTTTTTTAAAGGGTTTTTTTTTTTAACAGTTATAGTGCCACCTATGGTCCGATCTCCATAAAAGTTGGCATGCTTGTTTAGAGTCATGTTGCATGTGCTCACTTTTTTTTTTTTTTGTGAAGTTCTGAGTTTTCATTAATGATTTATAGGCTTTTGAGTATATTTGGCCACACCCATTATGTAAATGACAGCATTGGTTCTTGAGGCAAAGTTGTTCAGCATGAGGAGATCTATCAAATGATATGCATATTGTGTGGATCTGTGAAACACCATTGATTGCAGAGGCGTAAAATCTCGTTAGCACCAACTAGTGACCGATTTCTTTCAAAATTCTTACAGACCTCTAGGCCCATGAGTTGATCATGCACACCGAGTTTCGTTCCGATCTGCCTCCGTTAACCTTGTCTAATAGGTGTTCCGATAGCGGCCATGTTTTTTGAGATACACCAATGTCCTCATAGAATATCATGCCCCCTTGGACCAAGACACTGCATGCCAAATTTCAAGTCGATCGGGCTAACGGCTGCATAGTTATAGCTGTTTTCATGTTTTTTTTTTTTTTTTTTCGTGTTATAGCGCCACCTAGTGGCCAATCGCCTCAATTTTTTTTTTTTTATTGTGACCAAAATTTTAGCCCCTACATATGTGTACCGAGTTTGGTGCAAATATCTCATTTCGTTCTCGAGTTATAGCCATTTTAGTAAAAGTGGCTCCGCCCACATCGTACGTTTTGGCGCCCCTTAGCAACCGTGAATCAAAATTTCAACTTTTTTTTTTATTTGATAATTATTGATATTCACACTACAGAAAACATTTCTGCACTGGTTTGGTTCCGATCAGGCGAAAAACCTAGGACTAATTCGCAAAAGTAGGTTTTGGACAAAATTTAAAATGGCGGACATTTTTTTTGAGCCAAAGATTCCAATGATATAAGACACTTGATTCTAGGACAAAAGGTCTAGGAGTTATTAGCGATTTACAACTTTTGATCGCTGTAGTGCCACCTATTGGCCGATTGAGGTCATACTCTGTCAACCTCTCCTCGATCTCTGACCTATCATCTGACAAAGTCTCTAGCACTTACGGTTTGGGCTGCATGATCAGTTTTAAAGCAGAAGAATAATAATAAAAATCCTTACAAATACAATAGGGTTTCAGCACTTTGTGCTTGAACCCCTAATAACCACAAGGTGTGTGTGACTGTCATAAACACATAATTCAAGTGTTTAGAGAGAGCACTTTAATTATTAATATTATAACTATTAATTATTAACTGTTAATATTTACAAACACCATAAACACAGTGGGTTGAGAAAAAAAAAAAAAAAAAACATCCCATCAAACCAATTAAATTTATGATTGTTCTGACAATTTCAAAAAATTACAGATACAATTGTAGCAGCCACATGAACACATGATGATCTTGTAATGTGTCTGATTGATAGAGATCTGGTTGCTGGTTGCAGTGCTTTTAACCAGGTAGTAAAGTGATTTTGTTCTAATCTAAATTCCACACAACCAATAAGGTAAATATTTCAGGATAAATAAATACAGAAATGAGAGTATGAAGTCTAGAGGGATGTCTTGTACACTCACTGTTTGTTTGTGTAGTAAAATAGTAAACAGAAGAAAGTATCTGAGTGGAAACACAAACAGTCATAAATGAAAACCAATTAAACTATATAGTATAGTATAGTATAGTATAGTATAGTATAGTATTTTGCATCACTGATTAAACATTTCAAGGTTAATAGTAAAAGTTCATTACGTTATTCGAAATAACACAAACATGTAAAGCTTATTTTATAAAAGCAGCTCAAAAGGCAAAAAACAAGTTACAAGAACTAAAGTCGTTTTCATTTTATGGACGTTTTAAGCAATGCAAATCTAATATATCTTTACACACAAAGTTAGAGCATTCTTTTTACATTATACTAACCTAATTAAGCTCTTGTTTGGGTCTTGTAGCAGAACATATTTTGCAGATTGATCTAATTCACTAAAAGCCAAATTTTCAAAATCCTCATACGAACCCCAAAAATAAAGGCCGGCAAACATAAGCTACTTATAATTACCGAAACACAAATAGTCTCTTTTAACTGAAAATATGGGTGGCTCTTAAAAGAGCCTTTGGGTCGCTGATAGTCTCGGTTGAATCTCTACTTGGAGCTGGTGTACTTGGTCACTGCCTTGGTGCCCTCGGACACGGCGTGTTTGGCCAGCTCTCCGGGCAGCAGCAGACGCACGGCGGTCTGGATCTCTCTAGAAGTGATGGTGGAGCGCTTGTTGTAGTGAGCGAGACGAGACGACTCACCGGCGATGCGCTCGAAGATGTCGTTGACGAAAGAGTTCATGATGCCCATCGCCTTGGAAGAGATACCGGTGTCAGGATGAACCTGCTTCAGGACTTTGTAGACGTAGATAGCGTAACTCTCCTTCCTGGACCTCTTGCGCTTCTTTCCTCCCTTACCGGCGGTCTTGGTGACGGCCTTCTTGGAGCCCTTCTTAGGCGCAGACTTCGCTGGTTCAGGCATGATTCAGCTTGAGCACAAACTTGACAAATCAATGTGAACTCAGGAGCACTACATCGACGTTTATTTTAATGCCCTATGCTAATTTTCAAAGAGATACGGGAACTATCTGATTGCCTCTTTTAATAGGCCAAACCCATAAACTCGTATTTCATTGGACAACTCAAAGCATCAAGAGCGGAATAAGGGCCAATCATGTGCGCCGCCGCCAACCGCTCAATGTTTGAACTACACCCTGACTGTTTCCTTTGTTTCGTTTCCCGCTCTTTTATTATTGGTTTGAGAAAATAAGCGATGCTAGACAAATATTGTGAACCATCGTGTAATTAAAACACCATTATAGAGCCATTGAGGGAGTTTGGAAGGAAAAAAATAAGTCAGACCAACTTTACAAACACTTTTTCCTAGGAACGTTTTGATTAATGAAAATGTTTAACGGTTTCAGCTACCAGGATAGTAAATAAAAACCCATTTGACTTTTTGCGTAAAATAAATAACATTTTTGTTTTCTGCATTTCCACTTCTGCTAACTTTGGTTTTATTTTAATGTTCGTTTTGTATCTGCTAAATTAATAAAGACTGTAATACAAAAACAAATAGACTTCGTGCGTTATTTAAAGCAACATTCATATTTTAGAAATCATAGCTCTGTTAAAGACAACTTGACGAGGCGTTACTGTTAAACGTTATTTACCAGTTTAGTGAACTTTGCTGAAGTTCAATCTGGATTCAGAACACATCAAAAAAAGGCTTTTTGTAATTAAGTGTGTGTGGTCGACACGGATAAAACATTGGACTCTTTATGTGACAGAGTGGGTGGCTCTTAAAAGAGCCGTTGGGTTTGTGTAGTTTTTCTTGGTTTCAGGCGTTTTAACCTCCAAAGCCGTACAGGGTGCGTCCCTGTCGCTTCAGCGCGTACACAACATCCATGGCGGTCACGGTCTTTCTCTTGGCGTGCTCGGTGTAGGTGACGGCATCGCGGATAACGTTCTCCAGAAACACCTTCAACACTCCGCGGGTCTCCTCATAGATCAGACCGGAGATGCGCTTGACACCGCCACGGCGAGCGAGACGACGGATGGCGGGTTTGGTGATTCCCTGGATGTTATCGCGCAAAACTTTACGATGACGCTTGGCGCCTCCTTTTCCGAGTCCTTTACCGCCTTTGCCTCTTCCAGACATGTTTAACACAACTCTATCAAATGATGATAAAGAATGGATCATGAGTGTTACTAGGAGACCTTTTACATTTGCTTACAGGACCTGAGAGGAACCAACGCCGCGTCACAAGGCGCACACCCCTCCCCCAAAGTAGCAAGAGCACATGTGATTTAATCCCTGCCCTGACGTTTTTTGTTAAATTTCAGGTTTCATAAAATTTATTTCACAAAGATAGTAATTTACAATAGTTCTGTTTGATGTTTAATAAAGTGGTATTCTACTTAGGAAGAGGGACACAAGACGTCATATCACAATATTGAAGTAAAATTTTTAAATAATAGAGTGGCGCATCTGTTATATCTTCTGCTTATGCCTATGTGTTTGTACATGTATATTTTAATTTAGAGAACTCAAACACTAGAGACGCAGACAAAATTATTGTATTAAAACTGCAATGATGAATGCAGGATTACGTTTGATACTCTGTCACAACTTTACTGACTGTACATTTTAACCCTTAAACAGGCAAAAGTAGAAAATAGTCTAGAAATATACCATATTCAAAGATATATTTGCATGAGTTGTATCTCCCTGCTCTATAAAGATGTATATATAAATCAATATTTGTTTTATGCGATGCAAAAAAAAAAAAAAAAGGTTCGTGTATGACATGTCTAATACTGAAGCATTTAAATTTGTGTTTTTACTGTTCAACGGTCTCATCTTAAACCTCAAGGCTTGAGATCCACTGTCCTGCACAAGGAAGACCCAGCAATCTCAAGGGAGCGAAAGAATACAATTTTTGACTCATGTTATGCGTTAAACTGGAAATGGTCTCATTCAGTGTAATTTTGGTGGCTCTTAAAAGAGCCTTTGGGGTTTGATGTGGCTGATGCGGGTTTAGGCGCGCTCTCCGCGGATGCGGCGGGCCAGCTGAATGTCTTTGGGCATGATGGTGACCCTCTTGGCGTGGATGGCGCACAGATTGGTGTCCTCAAACAGACCGACCAAATAAGCCTCGCTGGCCTCCTGCAGGGCCATGACAGCGGAGCTCTGGAAGCGCAGATCTGTCTTGAAGTCCTGAGCGATTTCTCTCACTAGCCGCTGGAAGGGCAGTTTGCGGATCAGCAGCTCGGTGGACTTCTGATAACGGCGGATCTCTCGGAGAGCCACGGTCCCGGGCCTGTAACGATGGGGCTTCTTGACACCGCCGGTGGCTGGAGCGCTCTTACGGGCGGCTTTGGTAGCGAGCTGCTTCCTTGGTGCTTTGCCACCGGTGGATTTACGAGCGGTCTGCTTGGTTCTTGCCATCGCTGCAGTCTTTTCCTCTTTCTGTCCTGCGTACGCTGGAAATGCGCATTTATGTTACACGCCTGCTTTTAAAGCATTGCGGTGCCATGAGCTCACAGTGTCTCGGGTGCCGAGGCTTGTGATTGGCTAATGTATGATGTACGCTCATGACTGCTAGCCAATGACTGAACGCTCCCTCTTTCAAACAAGCAGAGGGTTTCCCGCTCAGTGTGCTTTGATCGGTTTTATACTTTGCGCATCAAACAAACGGTTTACATGACACCTCCATGAGCTTTATACTCACATTGTTGTATTTATTTGTTCTGAAATACTCGCCTCAGTTCCTAGTGGTTGTGCAGATTTTGGATCTGTATAGAAGCACGGCAGCCAGACACCAGAGTCATCCGTCCCGTAAATACATATAGCAGCGTGCGGCCGTGATAATAAAGAGCAAAAGACCCAGAGTAACATAGACCAATTTCTGTTACCCTGACATGATACGCACGTTGCTTTTTATTTAGAATAACCTATTAAAATAACACAGTACATTAGCAGAGCCTGGCAGACAGTATTTTAATTATAGGGGACATGGGTGGGAATCCTACACGCCTAGCTCCTAAACAACGATCTCTACAGACACATCAGGGGATCATAATGCCCTTGTAACAAGAATGCACACATTGGGGCTTGTACGGTAATATTTGTAATCGCGTATTTGACTGACTTGATGGGACTTTTTTTTTTCTCCCCTCAACCAAACGGGTTTGTGCTTGTAAACATTAAGAAAAGCGCTCTCTCTCAGATAAAATGGGTGGCTCTTAAAAGAGCCTTTGGGTATCAATAAAACAGACTGAATCCCCTTATTTGGATTTGGCGGGTTTCTCGGTCTTCTTGGGCAGCAGTACAGCCTGGATGTTGGGCAGCACACCGCCCTGAGCGATGGTCACTCCGCCCAGAAGTTTGTTCAACTCTTCGTCGTTGCGCACCGCCAGCTGCAGATGACGGGGAATGATGCGGGTCTTCTTGTTGTCCCGAGCGGCATTTCCAGCCAACTCCAGGATCTCAGCGGTAAGATACTCGAGCACAGCCGCCAGATAAACAGGAGCACCAGCACCGACGCGCTCGGCGTAGTTGCCTTTGCGGAGAAGCCTGTGAACACGGCCGACAGGGAACTGCAGTCCTGCCCTGGATGAGCGAGTCTTAGCCTTGGCTCTAGCTTTGCCACCGGTTTTACCTCTTCCACTCATTTTCAGTCCAGATAATTCACTACAAGCTTCGCAAATAAAAACAGAAGAATGAGTTTTCGTGGCTCCACTTGCTGTCTTTAAACAAGAGTGCCAGTCACCCATTGGTTTAGAGTCTATAAAGATTCAAACCAATCACTGAACTTCCCTCCAAAGCCCAACCCCCTTTCTGGCGGGAATAATTATGCACAAGTATTTGTGACGGAGGAGATGAAACCACTGAAATATTTGTTATAGAAAACTTACAAGTACAAAAATGGATATTGTTCGCTGTTCCTACCAAAAGTGCTACACCTTTCACACTGTGTATTCTGTGCACGTTGATCTGATACTGTACAGTATTATGTTCCTGTTGTAATATTGGAGTGTTTTCACTGTTGTATTGTTACAATTTTCCAGCGGAGTGTTGTGTGTAAATATTCTGTCTGTACTTTATTCTACAACATCGCATTTGGACTGATCACTGTCTGAACCCATATAATCAATTTTTTTATATATAAAAACGGTCTTTAAAAATGTTCTAATTGCACGAGTCTAAATCACATCTTGGTTATCTACTTTCAACAGTACATTAATATACACTGGTTTTGCTCTTTTTTTTCGGAGTTAGTGGGTGGCTCTTAAAAGAGCCGTTGAGGAGAAACTGTAAAGACTTTATTTCTTTTTGGGCGCTGCCTTTTTAGGTTTGGCGGCTTTAGGCTTTGCCGCCTTAGGTTTAGCCGCCTTGGCCTTTTTGGGGCTCTTGGCTGCTTTCTTAGCGGCTGCTGGCTTCTTTGCCTTCTTGGGGCTCTTCGTCGCCTTCTTGGCGGCTGTGGCGGCGGGTTTCTTGGCCTTCTTGGGCGATTTCTTTGCGGCGGGTTTCTTTGCCGCTGCGCTCTTGGGCTTCTTGGCAGCAGCGGGTTTCTTGGCCGCGGGCTTCTTCGCTTTAGGAGCCGCTTTCTTGACCGGCTTCTTCTTGGTCTCGGCTTGCTGCTTGTTGAGCTTGAATGAGCCCGAAGCGCCGGTCCCTTTGACCTGCACCAGGGTGCCTTTAGTCACCAGGTTCTTGATGGCGATCTTAACGCGGGAGTTGTTCTTCTCCACGTCGTAGCCGCTGGCGGCGATAGCCTTCTTCAGGGCGGCGAGGGACACGCCGCTCCTCTCCTTGGATGCGGACACAGCTTTGACGATGAGCTCACCGACGCTTGGACCTGCTTTCTTGGCTTTCGCAGCTGACTTCTTCTTGGGCGCTTTGGCCGGGGCGGCAGCAGCCGGGGCTGGAGCAGTTTCTGCCATCTCTCTCTGGAGTCGGATCTACAGTCTTTCAAACGCTGTGTGATTTCGGCAATGAACAGCGCTCGAGCGCCGCTGCGCTCTTAAATAACACATGAGAACCTTATAGACTCAACCGCCGTGCTCGGCGTATCTGCGTCTTCACGAGCCTCTCGCGTTTGTGTTTTCTTCTCTTACATTTGGGACAAAACTGGAGTGGTAAAATAGTTTGTCGCAGTCAAAACAAAGTGAGCACCGAGCAGAGGTTCTGAGCTTTCACTGGAGACTAAAATACGCGGAGAGGAAATGTTTCTTTTGCCTCCGTCAGACCAAATCCAAGGCGAGCATCAGCCACGGGGAAAAGCCGCGTGTACATTTGAGCCCTCGTTTTAATGGAAACGTTGATAAAAGCCTGAACGCGTCCGCTGTGTGTTCAGAAAACAGTCTGAATGCGACTTTAATGAAATCAGCATTAGTGAGGGGCGTGAGGAGGCTTTCATACAGCTGTTGTTTTGGGCAGCTTGAAGCACACGAACATCATCCGGAGAATCCGAGTCTGTTTGTGACTCTCCTGTCTGGCCCTCATCTTCGCTCAGCAGATCTGTCCTTATAATAATAATAATAATAATACTACATCTCATCACGCGAATAATGTTTTAAATTTACGTTTTCATAAGCTGATGTACATCATATCAGTTAAATTAAAATGTAAATCGTCATATGTTTCACCTTTTTTGTCATTCATCTCAGTTTTCAACAAGTGAATGAGGATTGTGTTGAAGCTCATCTGAATGATTTGCTCATTTAAAGTAAGCCATAGCAACTTATTTTTCTAATTTCTCTCCTTGTTCTAGCTTGCACTTTTCTGGACAATGTTTGAAACTTTGTATTGCTGCATTTCTTGTGCCATTGCCTCCTTAATACGGTGTTCCTTCATAAGTCTCTTTGGATAAAATCATCTGCTAAATGAATACATCTAAATAATAAAGCACAGGTCACTGATTGTAATTTTGTTATATTCTGAATTAAGCACTATAAAATGCTAATTCATAAAATAGTCGTATTATTTACACTATATGTTTGATATTTGCACAGATGTTGGGGTTTTGGTCAGGCTATATAGTAGTTTGGCTCTAACCCTAAACAAACACACTAGATCAAGATAACGAAGGTGTTCAGAATTACACAGGCGGGTTAAACTGGGATTGGTACTAAAGTCTGAAGGACACTGAAGCTGAAGAGCTGATGTTAACTATACAATGATGTTAAACTAACATTTTGAATTTAAACATTCAACATTTTCAAAATGCAGTTTTGTTGGGCCTTAGTTGTTTAGAAGTTTACGACTTATTCCTAAAGGTGTTTCTTGGATTCGAGAACATCGGTTATTACACAGAATTGTGAGATAAAAAGACACAATTACCTTTTTTATGTTATATTCATGGCAGAAATAAGCAGGTTCCACATGTGTGAGCGGGAAAACCATAAAGATGCACAGTCCAGCACACATTCTTTTCTCCCATACCTCTTCTTCTCCCTTGTCCTAATCCAACTTCTCCTCTCCTCCTTAATCTATTCCTCTCCCTTACTCAGACATTATTTTCTCACTCTGCTCCTCTGTGTTGTTCTTCATCCACACTGAACAAGACCGATTCAAAGAGTCCTATTTTACTGTATGTTCATGTAATGGAAAGAACTTCACACCTGACTATGCCTCCAACTGAGATTGGAATCTGCTATTTCTCAATATTTCAGTCATCTGCCAATTAAAAATGCTTATCAATTGTTTCAGTATTTGTTTTATATATTTTTTCAATATTTCTGAGCTGCTGTTGTGGGTTTATACTATATTTAATGATTGGGTCTTCATTTCTGATTTGATGTGTTTAAGCATTTGCAAGTAAGATGAGAAGGATCCTTGATTTTGGTATGGGGTAAGCTTATATGAAAAGAAAATTTAAGCATTTTAGAAATGTGTTCATTGATTACATTTTGTGTGAAAACGACATGAATTGTGTTAATGGTATCGCCACAACAGATTATTTGTGAGTGTGAACTCGTGAAATTACAATCTCCTCCTCATCTCCTATCGGGTGAGACATAACAGATATGCCGTTCTGAGTCCTGGCATGTGAAGCTGGGACATAACAGATACATTGTAACATTCTGAGCCTCTGGTTCGTCCAGAGAGACAACAACAGATCCCATGATCTGAGTCTACAGCTTGTGAGGCAGCAACAGATACAACCACGTTCTGAGCCTCCAGCAAGTGAGGAAAGAGACATTAACAAAGACTACATTCAGAGTTTTCGTCCAGCGAGACAGTAACGACTCCAGAGAGACAAAAGCGGATTGACCAAGTTCTGAGTGTCTGGCCCAGAGAGGCAGAAGACACACAGAGACATTTGCAACAAGGTCAGGAGAGCAAACCTTCACTTCAAGGTACCTTCGTCTGCATTTTCCAGATTGTTAAGGACCTTCTGCACCTACGTCAGGGCCTCATCTGTGTTTTCCAGATTTTAGGACCCTTTGGTGCTTCAGGAGATCAGCATCCCACAGAGCTTCATGTTCAAGGCTGTTGAAACAGATTCTGGCTCCTCTCCCCACCGCACTGTCACCCAGCACAACCAGTGGTAGACGTCACCATCAACAACATGGAACGTGGAATGTAAATATCACTTAACCAAACCTCTCTCCAGAGACCATGGCATTGTTGTATATTGTCAGTATATGATTTTCTAATTCACATTAGATGTAATATTACTGATGTTGGTTAATACAGGGGCGTGAATGCTTCACTTTGCGTGTCGGAATGTTTGAACCCAGACCACTACGGAGTTCAAATCCATTTACTAACATTTAAATATATAACAAAAACATATATTACATTCTGTCATATAACCGGTAAAACGATAAAATAACAGCACAAGTTACTTGCCTTAAACAACTCAGAAGGTAATATTAGTATAATTATAATTGTAGTTTTAGTTGTTACATTTAATTTATTGCCAAACTTTAATATGTGAATTATATTATCAGAAAACTGAACTCATTTAGCGTCGTCAGGCTTTTATTTGTGCTTAATGGATAAAACAACGGAGCAGCGCACTTAAGTTTATAATAAGGTTTATAATAAGGTTCTCCACCTTTTTATTTTCAGAGAAACAGTTTATCTTTCCATAAGATAACGTAACTCTTCCATATCCATGTGAGGACATTTAGGATGGTGCTCTTTTTTTGTGGCTTTGCTTAGTTTTGTGTTAATATTAACAAAGAATGCTGGTTTGAGCTGGTTTATGCTGGTCCTATGCTGGTCTTAAGCTGGTCCATGCTGGTCCTGGACCAGCTTAGGACCAGCATAGGACCAGCTTAGGAACAGCATAGGACCAGCATAGGACCAGCATACCAGCTTCAAAACCTACTTTACCAGCATAAAAACCTGCTGTTTTTGTTTTTTTCAGCAGAGATCGTTTAATAAATCTATCAATCGAGGGGTTAAATACAAGTCTTATGAAGAGACTAGATCGACTTACATCATGAAAAGATTTAATTTTGGCTGTTATGCACATAAACTTTCGTGAACGTATAGGCCTACGTCATTCATATTTGGCCATAGCAAAGCATGCTTGATTTGACTGTGAGCTGTGCAAAAGGAAGGTCCATACTCGCGCGTCATACACTGTGGTGAGATCTTTTTTTTTTTTTTTTTTACAGTCCATGAGATATTCGTTGATCAATGTTTATAAGTGACAAGCTTAAATTAAATCTGTTCATCATATAAAGCAATCGTGTCTCTTCATAAGACTTGGAATAAACTATCTCTTTATGAACTTTTTTGGGTGGGATATGGATGAATAGATGAACAAAATGCGTGTGGGTTAGGAACTTAAAGAATGTGAGCAATTTATGACAGAATTTAAGCACCGTGCAAAAATGTACTTTCGGCTTCTGTAAACCGTAATGGTATAGCCTGCCATCTTTTACTTGATTGGCAGCCATTTGTGTGAATTCCCCTCACGTCATGCTGAAACTGCCTTTTTAGAGAAGGTCACTTGCATTTTTGTAATGGAGGAGACAAGTTGCGACGGTGACTGTTAAGACGACTCTTCAGGTAAGTTGTAACGTTACTTGAAATCGTTGATATTTATATTTGAATACGAAAAAATATTTTCTGCTGTTGTCATTGTTAATAATGGGTTTGGTCATCAGTTTAGTTTGGTTTCTAACAGAACGGCCCACGATGCAAAATTTCGTAGGGCAAAGAGGTTAATCATCAATAATTGTTCATCAGTAGTGTAGCGGTACAAGAAGTACTGCAAACACATAATACCGTTTTAAAAGAAGTAGTTTCCTGAATATTTTCTATTAAAATGACTGAATATGGCACGTGAAGTTCCGCCAAGCGCCATTAAATATGACCGCACCTTTCGACCATGTATCGTTAACTCAGTAGGCTATTAGCTCATTTTAGACGTTGTCAGTGAACAGTGGCATGGTGTCAGTAACAAAGTAGTAAGATTGTGTAATTGTGATGTACTTTGTATTGATTATATCTAAAGTGTAGATGTATTTGATCTGAAAATAAACATTAACGGTTAAGTTAAGCGTTATGGGGAATATTTTCATGACATTTCAGCAGGCTATCTTTTATTTGATTGGCAGCCATTTTGACACTGAGGGAATTCCCCTTACGTCACGCTGAAACCGCCTTTTTGGAGAAGGTCACTTGCGTTTTTGCGGATGACTGCTAAGACGACTCGTAAGTTGTACATTAAATCTTTTATATTTATATTCGAAAAATACATTTTCTGCTGTTGTCATTGTTAATAATGGGTTTAGTCAAAGTCATTTTCTACAGTCAGTTTAGTTTAATTGATTATGTCTAAAGTGTAGTTGTAATCGATCTGAACATGAACGTTAAGCGTTATGGTGAAATATTTTCATGACATTTCAGCAGGCTGCTAACAAGTTAACTTTAATGTCAAAACTGCATAGACAGCTAAATATTTGTAAAATAATTGCAAAATTTGAATGGCGTGAAAATTCAAATGATTGCTTTTGCTGGGGCTCACAACCTCTTGACTGTCAGAAAAGTACTGTAACGTGTGAGCAGGCATGAGACGGAGTGAGATGCAAGCACAAATGCAAGCACAAACGTTTACTTACAAACAAACAAACAAACAGGTAATTCATAAACAGGAGTAATCCACAGAGAGCAGGCGAGACCAACGGCAGGAACACGCACAGGAGCAACAACCAACAAACAACTACTGAAGCACAGAGGTTTAAATAGACATGTTAACAATGGGCTGATGAGGGACAGGTGTTGGTGATTAGAAGTCATGGGGACTAATGAGGGTAACTATAGCAACACACAAGGTACAAGGCAAAACAGGAGTCTATATTGACTGATGTGGAAAAATTTTATCAGGATAATTTTTGGTCATCTCACCCAGCCCTGTATCAGGTACAGTACAGTACATATTGTTTGAAAAAATCCCATGGAAAAATCTTAACCGAACCAGTGGTAAATTAGTCTTCCGCGTTCCGATGTCATATTTGTAGCACTTCATGGATTCCAAATTATACTATGATAGATGTAAAAAAAAAAAAAAAAAAAAAGATTCCTTTTTGAATTTACCAGAGAGATTTCAAATTATTTTAATTTTTAAATCTCTGGTTTTCTGGAAATAACTCGGATTCTGCTATTCTATACACATTGAATAGAGGCAGAGTTTGAAAAGATGTTTCATGGAAAAGGGCGAGCTCTTGATCCGAAAATGGGAATCATCAGTTATTCCGCAACTGAAAAACATTGCCGCTTTGGAGAAAGGGAGTGTAACCTCTCTGTTGGATCAACTTGAAAACTGTAATGATGGTTAGTAATAATTAAATGCTTAAGTATATTATTAATTGACTTTGACAGCCATTTCAACTTGAACTGAATATAAGTCATTATCCATTTTTTCATTTACAAAAAAATTACAAACTTTTTTTAAACTTCTCTGTAAAATCTGTGATAAATAATTAAAACTGTTACCTGTAAACCATGGCAAACGGTCCTGAGTGCGTTCACAACAGTCTGCAGCGTTGTTGTGTATGGCATATGTACAGAAGCTTAAATGTTGGGAATTTGTGGCATCAAGGATAAGCACAAGTACCACTGTTAACAACCAAGAAAGAAAAAAAGATGAGCACAAGTAAATACCAGTTTGACAAGCAACATGCACATTCTCCCTCTCTGCTCTAAATAAACACAGGGTCAACTCACATGTGAGCCTTCTGTCTCACATGATGCATGCTCGGGAACAAACTTAGCTGACACTTTGTTTACAAACAGCAGAGAGAGAGGATGTGGGTGTTGCATTCATCAAAATGGTACTTAAATATTCTTGATGGTATATATTATATATATATGCAATCTCAGTTCACAAATGATGTAACCATTACAGGAATCAAAGAAGACTCGTGCTTGAATGCCTTGGAATACTTTCATGTTACTGAAAATGTAGGTGTTGACATAATGCATGATGTGCTCGAAGGTGTTGGGCCTTGGAGGTTAAACTTTTACTTCAGCACTACATTTTTGAAGAAGAATGTTGTCCCTGGAACAGTTGAATGAAAGAATAGCCAGCTACAATGGGTATTTAAACACAAAAAACAAACCAAGTGTCATCCCTAACCCGAAATCTGAGACACCAATCAAACAAACAGCATCACAGATGTGGTGTCTCATACTAAACTTGCCTTTTCTTTTGGAGGACCTTGTCAATCCTGAAAGTTTGCATTGGCAATTGTTCATTTTGTTACGAGAGATATGCAGCATTATATTTGCACCTGTTGTTACCAGAGGTCTTGCAGTATTCCTGAAACGGCTTATCATAGATCATCACAAGTTGTTCAAAGAGCTTTATCCGGCTAAAAATCTCACACCAAACATTATGATTAAGTGTGGACCTTTGTCTAAACTTTGGTGTATGAGATTTGAATCCAAACACAATCCCCTCAAATGGCAGACACATGCTGTTTGCAATTTTTAGAATATATCCAAAACTCTGGCTTTCAAAAACCAGGTACAGCAAATGCAATTTGGGGAACCATTAGCTCATAAAACGTGTTCCAAATGCATATCCTGTTGTTGTTCGTTCTTTGGAGTATGGTGACCAAATAAGTAATGAAATGTGCTCCTTTGCAGATGAAGTAACAGAGGCAATTCATGTGTCAAACTCAGTCAGTTTTTGTGGACACACATACAGAACAGGGAGCGTTTTGATGTTGCCAACCAGTTGTGAACATGAGTTTGTCTTTGGTGAAGTAGTTCATTTATTTCCAAAGTTAGACAAAAACATTTTGTTTGCTTTTTTAAGGACTGTTAATGTAAAATATTTTGATGGTCACTTTTATGCCTACGTTTTTGAAAAGGTGGAAGAGTACAGACTTGTAAACATTCCTTCTGGTCTGTCAGATTCCCGGCCCCTTGATATTCAGATATTCAAGTTTTGTATTCAAGTTTTGAAATTAAAATGTTATCTGCCTAATGAAATGGGAAAAAAACAAAAAAAACAAAAACAAAAAAAAACTGTTCTTTGCTGGACATTTCCTGTTTTTTGTTTTTTTTGTTTTTTTACTGCTTAAAATCATATTGTGCAGTTTGTTCTTTGACTTATTAATATAATTCATGACAATAAATGTTTTGAAGTATAAAATATGTATTTTCTTTTTTTATTCAAATGATTTTATGCCACATACCACATTTTCTGTGTGGTTTTAGGTAGGTTTTCTGTATCTGACTGTATCTATCATCCCTCTATCTGTTACTGACTGTATCTGTCATCCCTCTATCAGTCTCTGAATGTATTATTATGTTTTGTAATATATCTAATGTATTGTCCTCTTTGTTCCTTTCAATATTTCTAGCCTCTCTTTGAATCCTGGGATGGAACATCATCTGGAGCAGATTGTTCTTTTTTGATCGCAAGTTTGTTGGACTTGTTGTTTGGCCATGTTGGTCTGTTCATGAAGTGATGAAAGTGATCTGGGTTTTAAGAAATGTTTTTATATGACCATGTTGGTCAAGTTATAGTTATAACGCAGTTTGCGTATTTCTTTGTGTGAAGGGCCATGATGGCCAATAAGTAATTTAAAAACATTTTCATGACACAATTTTATGTCAATTTAAAAAAGAAAATGATTTTCTAAATAAAAAATAAATTCAAAATAATACACTTTTTATGGCATTTTTTTCATGTAAATTTGAAAGTTATATATTACATTTTGACCTGTTTTTCAAAATTAAAGTTATGCATTATACAACACTTAATGCAGTTAAAATTTGTTTAAAGCTTATGCAGTTAATAGTTTAAATTTAAAATTGGCAGCTGCCAGTCATTAAGTGAGCAATAGGGAAAATATATTGTATACTGCATTTTACATATTCTTTAAATATAGCAAATACACACATTCAAGTAGTTTACTGTGAAAAATACAGCTTTAAAAAAAAAATGCTGTATTTTTCACAGTAAACTACTTGAATGTGTATTTGCTATTTAAAGAAGTATGTTAAATGCAGTATGCAATATATTTTTTGTAAAAATGCAGTATACAAAATACATAAATTACTGTAAATTTTACAGTAAAATACTGGCAGCAGGGTTGCCAGCCAGTTACTGTAATGTTTACAGTAGTGTTTCTGTAATTTAATTTACAGAATATTACTGTATTCTAGATTACAGTAAAATTCTGTAAATTAAATTACAGTAAGACTGCTGTAAAAATTACAGTAAGACTGCTGTAAAAATTACAGTAACTGGCTGGCAACCCTGCTGCCAGTATTTTACTGTAAAATTTACAGTTATTTTTTAAAAGTGTACCTGCGTGACTCATCATAAACATAAACAGAAAAGTAGCTCCGGCTAAAATATTCTTCCGCAAGACGCATGCAGTTTTGTTTATAACCGCTAGAGCGGCAAAAGTTACATCACTGATTCTTGAGATAAGGCACAAACCTTGTCCTAAACAAAAACGCCCTCTTTATGTTAATAAAGAAATTCATCAAAATAAAAGGAAATCTGGATAGTCAGGGCATTAACTGGTTATATTTTTAAATAATTTCTTTGGTATTATTTTAATTATATGTGTTGTTATACTCTTGGAAAATACATGTAGGGCATAATTTAACCATGAGGTCACAATGTAAAACTGCCAAACAAAGTGTTAAAAATGCAACCAAATCAAAAATATACATTTAAATTGAAAGGCAGAGATCTGCAAGATCTCACTTTGTGACATCTCCTTGTCTTTTTTTTTTCTTCTTTTTTTTTCTTTTATAATTCTAAATGAATCTGGCAATGTCATGGTCATCTTTAACTCAAACTCATTGTGGATCTCACAGTAAGGCCAATGCCTCAGTGCAGATTCGCACAAGTGCTCATCAAGGGCACATATTGGCCACAAAGGCTCCTTTAAAGACAGCTCTACTGTGAGCTATGAGGTTGTTAATCAATAGTATTTGCTTCA
Organism: Ctenopharyngodon idella; assembly: GCF_019924925.1. Classification (NCBI taxonomy): domain Eukaryota; kingdom Metazoa; phylum Chordata; class Actinopteri; order Cypriniformes; family Xenocyprididae; genus Ctenopharyngodon; species Ctenopharyngodon idella. Next base: position 27,495,040 of record NC_067243.1, on the reverse strand, counting down.
GCCCATCAGCTCACATTATTTCATCTTAGTTTTAAAATTATAATGTTTAACAGCAGAATTAGTAGCGAAAAACTACATTACTCATAATGTTGTACAGACAATTCTAAAGATTAAAGAGTCGCCAAAAAAAAAGTGGGAGGGGATTGTTGCAGTCTATAGTGAGAGTTTGGGGCGTGGCTACTGTAAGCAGGTGAAGCAAGCGGGTGTTTAGCTGGTGTGGGACCATGGCTGATGCATTACATGGGAAAAGAAAGCTTTGGTTTGTAACCTCTGTGAGAAGGTTTGTAGTCTTGCCCAGGTGAAATAAAAGATGGGAGGTGAAAAGGAAAACCCAAGGCACAAAATGGGAATTCCCTCAAAGTCTTAATAGGGAGTTTGCACAAGTAAAGTTGTTTTATTCTAGAATAATTGTATGTATGTTTATATTTGTGTATGTTTATTTCTTAGTTTGTATGTTTATTTCTAAGTTTGGTCTTTTTTTTTTTTTTTCATTGTGGCAAGTGTGTTCCCTTTTGACTGCATTGTAAATAGTGTAAATATGACTGTTTTCCTTCACCACGTAGGCTGCAGGGATTGGGTGCTATTTCCTTTGGTTGTAAATATTATTTTTTTTTTCCTTCTCCTGTGTTTGTTGCAGTCAGGAAGCCATATAAGTCAATCAGTACTGTGCTGGGGAAAAAAAAAAAAAAAAAAAAAAGGTGGTTCAACTCAAGAAACCTTAATAAAGCTTACCTGTTCTGAATTTTTGGAGGTCTAAAATCTCCCATCACATATTTAAAATCATATAGAATCTGAGGTAGGATCACATCGCACTACACAGTATTCAGCCTAGACTGTACTGCTGATCTTCTTGTTATAGAAAAACGGTATGCAAGATAATGCCAGTGGTCATTCAACACCCGCAGAGATATTTATCTATTTCCTAATGAGTCTATTAATATGAACATTAAATGAGAATGAGAAATGAGAATGTGAAGAGACTTTTTGTAGTTTATTTGCAAACATAGTGCACAAAAGGGGTGTGTGAATAAAGGCACATTTTGAACACACTCACACACCTTTGTGCCATTCCTGGAAACAGTTCCTGTTCAACTGAAGACACAAGTGAACGTCACATGCCTGGCATTTCCAAGGTGTCTGTTGCTTCTTGCCAAACACTGCTTTGCAATGCGCACATATGCGGCGACCGGTAGTTGCAATTTTTCTGACATTCGAGGTCAACTCGGCTCCTGGAACCGGCACGTGGTCGATACCGGTCTGTTTTTGTGCTTCTTTCTGAGACACACCACAGAGATCTGCAACAAGCTGCTCCATAAACTCCTTGCGTGTCATGTTGCCGTGTAGCTCCTTGTGCAATATGAAAGCGTTGGTGGCAGCAATGTCCAAGAAGTGTAGAAAGACCTTTCTGTACCACTTCATGGTTTTGTGCTGTGCAGTGTAGTACTCCAACAGCTGATCGGACAGGTCGGTACCCGCCATGTGGTGGTTGTACGCAGTCGCAGGTGCGGGACACGGAAAAGTCTTTGTCCTCCATGTATCTTGTGCTTTCACTTTTCTTTGCACACGGTCTCCAGTATAGGCAGCATGGATGGTGGAACAAACAGACACCTCTTTTTTGTCCATCCACTTCACACACACAAGAGGCCCATCCCGAATCCACCTGATGGATCCCCTGGTGGACTTCTTGGTCAGTGAATTAGATGCGCTCTGTGGGAAGCCCCTCCTATAGTCTCTGTAAGTCCCACAAGCACCAAACTTCATAGCAAGCAGGTCTGTTAAGAGCTTTGGACTTGTAAAGAAATCATCCATGTAAACATGGTACCCAGAGCCCAAAACTTTCTTGTCCAGAAGAGACATCACAGCATCATATGAAATCCCATGGCCTGTAGGAAAGCTGTTCTTGCTCGTGTACACAGCGAGGTCCACAGTATATTCGTTTGATGAGTCAGCAAGGACAAAAAACTTGAAGCCCAGCTTTGTTGGCTTGGCTTTCGTGAACCGTGTCATTCCAAAATTTGCTCTGCATGCCGCCAGTCTTTCCCTGACAGCTAAATTTCTTCTAGGATGATAGAAGGCTTTGCACGCAAGACGGATAGTGTCCATGAGAGGTTTGATCCTAAAAAGTTGGTCATGTTCAGCTGTGCCCCTCTTTTTGTCATTTTCCTTGTCTGCATCTGGGTGACTCATGTGCAAATTCCATGAAATGGTGCGGTATCTGTCCCTTGACATAACTGTGGCAGGAAGAGGCAAAGAGAAAAGACTGTCCTGCCGCCAGTAGTCGGCGATGGAGCTCATCTTCACCGTGGCCATGTAGAAAACGAGTCCAATGTAGCGGTACATCTCGTCAACGCTGACATCTGTCCAACTGTATTTGCGACCCTTTGCAAGTGCCCTGGCAGCCTGAGCGTTTGTGTTGTGGCACAGATTTGACACGGCGCTCTCTGAGAAAAACAGTTTGAAAAGACTCATAGGGGAGTGCGACTCAGCGAGACTCAACTGCGGCCCAGGTTCCCGCGCAGGCAGGAATCTCAGAGGCTTCGGATTCATGTCGACATCAGTTTCTGCCCTCCATGACAGAATCTTGGCTCTCTTTGCAACAGGTATCTGGTCATTCTCACATCTGAGGGGGGAGAAAACAAAAGTGAGCATGCTGACAACAGGATCACAACAACATTATCAATTACTAATATTGACATATTGCCCACTCATTACAACGCACATATACTTTGTGTGTATTATTTCACAGTATGTAATCAAAATTAAACTGTCAGTTGTAAAATGAGGTGTGAATGCGCACTTACTCGTTAAGATTCTCAACCACGTTGAAAACTGAACGACGCTTGTGTGCCGCTCCTGTATGAGGTGCACGTGAAGGAGCCACATTCCTAAGAAAAGAAAAGAAAAGAAAAAGGTACAAGCACAAATATTAGTAAACATTTATCAGCTTAGATTGCCTAAGGTGGCATACCAGTGCATGCATAAGCGATTGGCAATTAATGGATATGGTCACGCACTTTATATGTGTTGATGGGGCACATCAACAACCTTATGTCATGCGCATTCAAAACATTTACACCTAAGCAGATAATGGAGAACGTAGTTAAGCTCCGTTGATGAGGCAGTATTTTACAGCAAATGCCGGTCCTGAGCAAACCCAAACTAGACCATAGTGTTGTCTAAACATTTTTTCCCCCCTCCACATTACAGAGCATAAAATGTACGTGCTCGTTCCCAGATAGCACACATACATCTGCAAGATGTCTGTTAAAGATCACTTCATCTGGAAAACATCCGCTGTTTACAAACATCTGATAGACATCTTTAAGATGTCAGTTTTACATACATTCTAAATCATAAACATCTTAAAGACATCTTCTAAACGTCTATTTGACATCTGACAGGAAACGTCCTATAGACGTATTGCAGATGAGCAAACGCTCTAAAAAAATACGCACCTCAAATAGACGTCTCCGAGATGTACGTGTGCTATCAGGGTTTTGTAAGACATTTAGATGTAATGAAAAGCCCACAGGACAACACATTTGCCTCAATGTAACGAACAGGTAGATTTCAACCTGGCCATATAGGTCTGAAACAGCTATACGTGATGCGACTCCAGTAACTAAAATAAGAATAAATGGCTTACTCATCAGAAAACGTGTCCTGCGCTGGATCAAAGCCCTCTTCAAAGTGCAGGCCTTCATCATCAACTTCGTCGTCGTCTTCTGAGGAAAAACTGAATTCTTCCTCGCTGTCTACGATCATCCGGAGAGCTTGCTCGCGTGCGTGACGTGCCATCGTGCTAAAAGGTCAATAAAGGCAAACAAATGTTTGCTGCTAATTTTATCTTATTGATAGGGGGCGTTTACCACATTCCTTTGGCTTATTTCAGGTTGTTATCATATGAATGATCCGCTCTGAGGGTGGGCGTGGCCAGACCGCCGCTAAAAAATAAGAACAGGAAAACTTTGTATTTTTGCGTAACTCTCTTTTATTCTAGATTTCATATTTTTCTTCTCTCTCTCTCTTTCGTCGGCTGTCTTGGTGAGCGCACCTTCTTTGAAGACAGATTTCCCTGGATCGGGAATGTTCTTCTTCGGCATAAACATCACAGTTCCGGGGATACGGATGCACTGGATATTTATTTGAAGCTCATGGTAATTTGACAGGGCTGGATTTTCTCCCTCTGATTGGCTGTATTCACGCAACCAATAGTTGGAAGGTATTTCATTGGGTAGAAAAGGCGCGCTGCATTGACACGTCTGCTCCTTTGTGCCCTCCTATAGCACCACCCCTGAATCTCCTCCCACACACGTTTCTGAACTTTCCCGCTCACAGAAACGGTTATTTATTCGGCAAAAAGTAACAGCTATGACTGTCAACTCATTAATGAAATCTCTGAATGCGTGTTTATGTGCATATAACAAAACTAGTAAGCTCTTGGCACTACAAAATATTGGTCTGTCAAGAGTGGTGTACTGGGTATTTATTGAAAGCTCATGCTAATTTCAGAGGGCTGGATTGGTCAGAAACGGGCTGCTAGAGAAACACATCTGCCAATTGAAAGCTTCTAAATGTGAATCTTCCCATCGCCAGACCCGCCAGTGACGTCACTTCCCCCACACTTTCCCGCTCGTCACAAACATGCCAATAAAGCGCTTTAAAATTGACAATTGTAATTCCGCAACGTCCTTACATAATATTGTCTATTGTGTATATTAAATTAACTCTTTGAGAGAATGTGTATACGTATTTGAAGATCATACATCAGCATCAATACACAAATAAAGGGCCACGGGATTCAGTCCCGGATTTTGGCAAGAACGCCTTTATGTCTCGAGCTAGTTTAACCTTAGTGTAAAATGAAGCTCGTTGCAGGGTTCCTACATTTTCCATACTCAAACTTCCAAACCTCTCTGTAGATTTTTCAGACCATATTTAACAGAAATGGTTCATATTATTTTCAGCATTATATTTGGCATATAGTACAGCCATCTGTAAATACGATTGTTTTTTATTTCATTTTCTTCCCCTTGGTTTTCTCAAAGTGATAACATGTACATGATCGCAAGATGATAAACTTAAAACACTCAATAACCCGTATGAATTCATTCAGTCAGTCGTGTTTGACAATCACTAACCTTTCGTCATGAAAACACTGCTTGTATGATAGTTTTAAAAACCCTTAATCTGATATTTCATAAAACACACAATAGGAACAACACTATTTATCAAGACCTGGAAGTCACTCAAATCCCATACTTCTTCAGACGGCGTAGTTTAAGTATGGCTACTAAATAATAGCGGACATGATCAACGTACTCTTTTTGAAAACGTGGGTGGCTCTTAAAAGAGCCGTTGGGTCCATTCAGTACAGCGAAGAAATTTAACCTCCGAAACCGTACAGGGTGCGTCCCTGTCGCTTCAGCGCGTACACAACATCCATGGCGGTCACGGTCTTTCTCTTGGCGTGCTCGGTGTAGGTGACGGCATCGCGGATCACATTCTCCAGAAACACCTTCAACACTCCGCGGGTCTCCTCGTAGATCAGACCGGAGATGCGCTTGACACCGCCACGGCGAGCGAGACGACGGATGGCGGGTTTGGTGATTCCCTGGATGTTATCGCGCAAAACTTTACGGTGACGCTTGGCGCCTCCTTTTCCGAGCCCTTTACCGCCTTTGCCTCTTCCTGACATAGTTGTAACTGATAAGTTTTATTCACAGCTGAATGTCTGAATGCCAGCAGGGCGTGCAAGAAGAGCTTTTACAATCGCTTACAGGACCTTGTTGAAACACATGAAGGCGGAGCTATGTATGAAACGTCATATGAGGGACGTCGCTCCAGCAGACTGAAGGTTGCTTTCAAAGAAGCAATCAGCGTTTATCAAATATATTCCATCTCGAAAGAGTGAGTGGATGAATAAAAAATAAATGCAAATAATGTTGACTTAAGAAAAACAATGGAACTGATTTCACATGTTATGTAAACAATACATTTTAGTGAAGTCAGTTCCCTTTATGGCGGTCTCTAAATGTCCTTACTTCCACGGGGATTTGCACTGCATAAGCAATAAAACGCAACTCCTTACGCGTTCATTAACTTATATACACCCAGAACTAAAAATCTAGTTGGGAAGTGTATTTACGCTACAGGTGACAGTGGGGATGGAGGATGATGCCAGTGAAGTTCAAGTATGTTCAACGTTTACCATTCTGCCTTTGGAATCATTACACTTTTGAAAGGAAATTCTGCTTTGTTAGATACACTGAGGTGGCTCTTAAAAGAGCCTTTGGGAATTCAGATGTTACGCAGTCAAGAGTTTAAGCACGCTCTCCGCGGATGCGGCGGGCCAGCTGAATGTCCTTGGGCATGATGGTGACCCTCTTGGCGTGGATGGCGCACAGATTGGTGTCCTCAAACAGACCGACCAAATAAGCCTCGCTGGACTCCTGCAGGGCCATGACAGCGGAGCTCTGGAAGCGCAGATCCGTCTTGAAATCCTGAGCGATTTCTCTCACCAGCCGCTGGAAGGGCAGTTTGCGGATCAACAGCTCGGTGGACTTCTGATAACGGCGGATCTCTCTGAGAGCCACGGTCCCGGGCCTGTAGCGATGGGGCTTCTTGACGCCGCCGGTGGCCGGAGCGCTCTTACGGGCGGCTTTGGTAGCGAGCTGCTTCCTCGGGGCTTTGCCACCGGTGGATTTGCGAGCAGTCTGTTTCGTCCTTGCCATTTTACCAAAGGATCGGTGCTATTTTCCGATACAGAATGACTTTATCCGTTTGCCTCAGCTCTTTAAACCCTACGGCTGCGTTGCGCTCATTGGGCAGTGCGTCGGCAGATGCGCGTGTGATTGGCTATTGAGTCGCAGCATGAGGTGGCCAATGACAGTGCGTTTCGTTCAAAGATCCTCTATTCAGTGTTAGTGATGGGAATTCGGGCTCATTTTAGTGAGCCAGATGACTTGGCTCAACTCATGCTCTTTAGGCTCCCAAACAAGCTCTTTATATATTAGTAGCATAATTATTTATAATTCAGCAACGTTTAACAATGTTTTGATCTATGATTGGTATGTTTGTACACGTGTCACTTAAGTTACTCAAAGTAATACCATATAATTTCCAGAATACCATAATTTTACATTGTTTGGTTTAAAAACTTTAAATAATGTAAAACCACTATTACAGTCTGCTCGATAGGTTTACCTTTGATGCAATGAGATCCAGGCAGACAAACAATGATTAGACTGAATTTGAATAAGGAATAACACATTTATATTAAGTAAAAATGTAAAATTATAGACACAAATTAAGCAAGTACATAATAAAATCCAGAGTATTGTATCTAGCAGATGAAGACTGTGAAGATCAAAGCATAGAGAAAGAAGGACCCCAAAGAAGTACGATATTTGCTAAATTAAAGGAGATGTAGAAGAGAAGCAGAAAGCAAAGAGCAAAATAAGAGCAACTAATGTATTTGCATGAAAATTATATCCTCTTAAGCTTATGTTTTGGTCTAATAAAAGGTCAAACAAATTTATCCATCATGCCATGGTGTAACCGCTAGATCGGCCCGACTGGTCAAATGTCAAAGATAGATGAAAATAGATATATGAGGTGTTGTTTTTACACCTTTAAGAGAATATTGCAGATCTTGCATTATCTCATGTCTGCAGAGATGGAAACTGACATAGTTTGATAAGAAGACCTACATCACCTAATCAGTTCTGATGGAAAGTAGCCTACTTAATCTTACAGCACAGAAGAAACACCAAAGATCTTATTTTTGGAAATAAACATATCAGAGCATGTAGTACAAAGTATATAAACGATTAAAGAAACCAATAACATGTAAAAGGGGTCATTCTACAGAAATGTCCACTTTTGGTATAGCAAGATGTCTTAAAATGTATTTCTTTTTCTAACATGAATACACATAAATGACAGCTTAATGATTTATTTATTTATTCATTTATTTTGGTGCATTTATTTAAAGACCACATGAACCATTCATTTTTTTGTCACTGGTGTTACCTTACTTTTCTGGCAATTTTAAAGGTTTTTTATGAAATATTATTTTTCAATTTTTTCAGCACATGCAGTCAGAGTTACAGAAAAATAATGATAATGCAAAAAATAAAATAAAAAATAAGGAGATTATGTGTTATTTATGTTAATCAGGTTAGTTAAAAGTGTGATTGAATGATGTCAGTTCATTTGCACAACCATGTATTTGCTATAGAAATGAAAATATTTAAATAAACAGTTATAAACAATAATATAAACAATGATGCAATCCTTTAAATCTTGATTCATGAGTGTAGCAGAATTCAATGGATGTAAAATTATTATCATGTCACATATGACACATTTTATTTAATGTGACAGACAAAAAAAACAGTAACACCAGTGACACAATGAATCACCAGTGACGTACACATAAGACCAAAGATCCTCATTCTTCAGCTATAATTAAGCAGATGAGACTAAATTTTTACATTTTTGGTATACAATCAAAGACTTATCATTTTACACTTAGTCAAAGCAGTCAGTAAAAGATCATAAACAACATTTTAAAAATGTCTGTAAAATACGCTGTCTGTAAAGTCGCTGCTTCTTAGCTGCACTCAATTTAGCCATATACCCTCAATTTAGCTATACCTGCCCAAAGGAGGATTAACAATGAGAAAGAAAAGTTAGAATCATCTAATCTTAGTGCTATTTTATGCAAAAGAACTAAATGAATAGATTTTAATTAAGTTCATCTATAAATGGGAGACACCAGTGACAATTTTCATACAAAGGTGACACCAATGACAGTAACACCAGTGACAATTTTCATGAAAAATGCATTTTACAAAATGGCTGCTGCAAGATATCAAACCACATGTTGTCAATCATGGTACACTCACTTTTGCTTTTTTTGTTTTTTAATTCCCTAACAATAATAAAGTAGGTCATACCAGTGAGTTCAGCTAGAAGCTTCATACGAAATTATGATTTTCTAATTAAAATTTCTGATAACTGAAAAGAGACAGTGGACTTTCCATTGGCCTTTCTTCATAGATCTTCAAGAAATAAGAAAAAGGAAGTCAAGTGATGTCATCAGTGTGATTTTTTATTTCAAAATAAGAGATTTTTGTTAAATGGTAACACCAGTGACACAACTTCCAGGGGACCACTACATTCATTATAGATTTTATATTTATTCAGCTTTTTTTTTTTTTTTTTTTTAAATAAGTCATTTACATAATATATTTGATAGTTTTGTATACATTACTGTATTTTATATGGTAGAAAAACCTGTTTATTGCCTTCAAAATAAAGCATTTTCCCCTCTGTACACGACTGTGGGGATGAGCACTTCTGGAATTTGGCATACACCCCCTGACAAATTCTACAATGCACTTTTATTTTGTCTGGGTTGTTAAAATGCTTAGCCTCAAAATTAAGGATGAGAATTTCACCACACTGATGGGCACGCAGACGGAATACTGCGTCAACGTGTTAAAGACTATCAGATCATTCAACTCGCTCTTGTAAAGGAGAAAATAGGTGGCTCTGAAAAGAGCCTTTGGGTGTTTTGGGTAGTTATCAAACCGCAATTCATTTACTTGGCCTTGGCCGGCTTGTCGGTTTTCTTGGGCAGCAGCACAGCCTGGATGTTGGGCAGCACGCCGCCCTGAGCGATGGTCACTCCGCCCAGAAGTTTGTTCAACTCTTCGTCGTTGCGCACCGCCAGCTGCAGATGACGGGGGATGATGCGGGTCTTCTTGTTGTCCCGAGCGGCATTTCCAGCCAACTCCAGGATCTCAGCGGTAAGATACTCGAGCACAGCCGCCAGATAAACAGGAGCACCAGCACCGACGCGCTCGGCGTAATTGCCTTTGCGCAGAAGCCTGTGAACACGGCCGACGGGGAACTGCAAACCTGCCCTGGATGAGCGAGTCTTAGCCTTGGCTCTGGCTTTACCACCCGTTTTGCCTCTTCCACTCATTTTGAAGTATTCGCGTCTGTAGCTTTAGCTGACTGCCGTAAAAGTAAGTACTTTTTGACGGCACAATCAGTATTTAAGGGTGCTTGCTCGTCATCTATTGGTCAGAGTCTGTCACAGTTGAAAACCAATCGCGACGGGTCCCTCCAAATTCCAAGCCCCTCCTCTCTCTGCCCGACTCTTGATTCGAGCCTGTTCTGTTAAAGGGAGTCCACGACACGGACAATTTAAATGTATTTGCAGCTAACTTATGCGTTTAAATACAGAGAAGTGAACACTTAAAATAACTTTGTAGGTTAATCCGCCGCTGAACTTCTCGAATCAAATCTAGCCTCTCTGTTGATGTACATGTGTACTATTCACTGTCCATGTGTTTCGGGTATTATATTTCGGATGCTGATGTGAACGCGTAAGCAACTATAGACCGCGCAATAGATTTTAGCGCAACACAGTATAAAGAGATTACATTAATTGAAACGTTGCTCTTCAATGGAAGAAAGTGGGTGGCTCTTAAAAGAGCCGTTTTGTTTTAGGAAGAAACAAACCAAAAAGACATTTACTTCTTTTTGGGAGCCGCCTTTTTTGGCTTTGCTGCCTTCGGCTTTGCCGTCTTGGGTTTGGCTGCCTTGGCCTTCTTGGGACTCTTGGCTGCTTTCTTAACAGCTGCCGGCTTCTTGGCCTTCTTGGGGCTCTTTGTCGCCTTCTTTGCAGAGGCGGCGGCCGGTTTCTTGGCCTTTTTGGGGCTCTTTGTCGCCTTCTTTGCAGAGGCGGCGGCCGGTTTCTTGGCCTTCTTAGGAGATTTCTTTGCGGCGGGCTTCTTGGCAGCAGGCTTCTTTACTTTCGTAGGAGTTTTCTTGGTAGGCTTCTTCTTGGTTTCCGTTTGTTTCTTGTTGAGCTTGAAGGAACCGGAGGCGCCTGTCCCTTTGGTCTGGACCAGGGTGCCTTTGTTCACCAAGCCCTTTATGGCGAGCTTGACGCGGGAATTGTTCTTCTCCACATCGTAGCCACCGGCAGAAAGAGCTTTCTTCAGGGCGGCGAGGGACACGCCGCTCCTCTCCTTGGACGCGGACACAGTCTTGACGATGAGCTCGCTGACGCTCAGGCCCGCCTTCTTGGGCTTAGAAGCCGACTTCTTTTTGGGAGCTTTAGCCGGCGGGGCAGCGGCAGCTGGAGCGGTTTCAGCCATGTCTCTCTGAGTAAAGGCGATTACGAATAGACCGTCTGAGTGAAATGAAGCGCTGCTGAGCTGCGCGGCGAACTTAACCACCACATGAGAACCGTGTAGACTCAACACACTGCTCCACAGTCCGAGCGCCGCAGCGCCAAACTTGTGTTTTCTCCGTTTAAACACAGAGCAAAACAAGAGTAGCAAAACATCCTTGCAGGTTAGAAACTACGCGAGTACTAGGAAGAGATACAAGTCTTTCGCTTCTAATTTAAAATGAAGCTGAGATAAGGATTGTTTTGACACCACCGATTCAAAAGGCTTCAATTCTGGATTCACAGGTGAGCTTCACTGAGAACTCAGAGTACATCTTCAAAAGATGCTCGCAGCGACTGTGTACAAATCCATTACTGAGAGTGTATTAACTTTTCACTTTCCTGCCTGGTATGATCCCTTAAATTGCAGATCCAAGATCAAACTGTCTAAAACCGTGTCAATGGCAAGTAAAACGGTTGGCAGAACACAGAAGCCCTTAATACAACTCTTCACTGAAAGGGCGAAGGCGGCGGCAAGGAGTATTCTTGCAGATAGTTCACATCCTCTTTAGTCAATTTGAGCCTTTGAAGTCAAGAAGACGATATAGAATCCCTCTAGCAAATAGAAATGTGTTTAAGAGGTCTTTTATTCCTAACGCCATCACAGTCCTTATTTCTGTAGGTGATTGATAGTAGCATGAACTGGAGATTTTTTATATATATATATATATATATATATATATATATAAGTATTGTCATAATTTAAAATGCAATAAATGGTTAAACGTTTTTTTTTTTTTTTTTTTTTTTTTTTTTTACATGGACCTATTGTTAAAAAAAAAAAATCTGCTTTATTAGATTTTTTTTTTCTCTAAATTGTCCTATGGTGTGACTGTCTCAAGCATGGTTCAATAAATTACAACTTTTATAAATGAAAAAAGAAAAGCCTTAAAATATTAATAAATAAAAGAATTAGAGATGCAGAATAGGCTAATTGTTAAATAATGTGATGTAATGTATCGCTACTGCTTATCTAAAACATTGAAAATTCAGTATTTAAAGCATGCCATAGGGCTGGGCGATTTTTTTTTTTTTTTTTTTTTCCCTCCATATCCTGCCCAATATTTTCCTACAAACAATGTTCGTATTGAAGGCTATGAAAACAAACATGAATGTAACCATGTAGCCTATGTTATATTATGCGCAAAAAACGGGTCAAATTACATGAGGCCTACATTCTAACATTGTGACACTACAATCTAAAAACAAAATAATGCTTTTTAAAGCAGAAGTTACATTCACTAAACTAAAACTGAAAATAAAAAAAGCACAGACTAATTATTAATCTATTATGATTACCCTACAATCACTTTACAGTTACTTCTATCATAAAAATACACTTAGGTGTAGGTTCGAAATTCTACATATGGCACATTTATGTTCGCAAACAAAAACAAATAATCAACAACAAATATTTTAGCTAAATGTATATTTTAGTCAGAATTATTGCGCTCCGTCTGTTTGGCGCGCATGCGCATGGCGCCTCTCGTTTACGGAAGTTTGTGCTTCCACTCCTGTCTCCTGGACAGCAAAATGGAAATATTTTCCAGACTTTCTAACATTTACAGATGGAGAATATGCCTGTGAAATGTAAGTTATAGACTGAGGAAATTATTGGATGTCACTTTAGCTTAAAGATTATAAATGGAGACGTTTCCACCAATCGCTGCACAAGTTAAGGTTACGTATGATGACGAAAGCACGTTAGTGCTAGCCCTCCCGGAACCCATAGAGAATGCATTGCAGTGCCTGCAGTTCGAAAAAAAAAAAAAGTTTTTTTGAATGGAAGTCTATGGGAGCACTCGGGGCAAATCTCGGCCAGAGTGAAATCGCCCAAAAAGAGGCGGTACTCCACAGAACGTGATTGACGCTGATTGGACTATAGCCTATATCCAGAGGCAGAACAAAACAGCCTAGCAGTGACAGCTAGCGTAACACTGTGGTTGAAAAAAAATCCGTCCCTTTCTCGCTTTGGTGGTGCGTCGCCCTATTGCCCTAATGAAGAAACCGCCCAATATCCATATATTTCTAAAAGCGTACAATCTTGATACATTTTAATGGGCAAAGAGGAGGTATGTGGTTAGAGCTGAGGTGCCTGGTTGCTGAAACCACGCCCGCCTAACGCGACGTGACCATGTTAGCAGGCTAAGGACCTATCTATCTATCTTATATACTATCTAAAATATTAATGAAGATTAGATACTATCTAATATAATAATAAAGATAACTTATATAATTTGAAATTTCTCTTTTTTATGATATAGATGCTCAAGCACCAGTAATTGTAATTTGTGTCGGGTGTGCAAATGACAACAAGCAAAATCAAAGCAAGACTTCATACCTTTGTAATGGAATAGCAATCCCGAGATTAATCCAATCTGTCTCACTTGGGTAATGTTAAAATGTCCATGAGCGTCCACTGAAAACCAAACAACAGCACTTTTTGTCCACAAAAGCATTAAATCTATGAAATATTGATATATATTTCGGATCTTGAGAGGCATATTCTCCAGTCATTGTCATTGTAAAAAATCTGGGGGGCAAAATTTTTAGCCAATGCCAAGATGATCCAACAACATGTGTTCTGTTTATCTTCCGCATGTGTGCACATGTACACAGATGCACATCTCTCTCGACTAGTGACACAGCAAGCCATATTATTTTGTATGAAATAATCCCGAAAAAAGCACAAATACGGCAGAGATGCCAAGTTCAGCGGCTGGAATTAGCTGAGGTAATGTGAGGGCTCCAGATAGCAGCGGCAATCTACCTGTCACTCAAGTGGCCACGTCCTTAATTATGCAGAACTTAAGGCTTAATATAATTTAAACAGATGAGTTATAAAAAATAGACCCTATTGACCAATCAGAATCAAGGACAGGAACTAACCGTTTTATAAATATATATGTGTGTGTGTGAGACAGTAAACCCCTTGCAGAATCTGTGAAAATGTGAATAATTTTAACAAAATAAGAGGGATCATACAATATGCATGCTATTTTTTTTTTTTTTTTTTTATGTAGTACTGTCCTGAGTAAGCTATTTTAAAAAAAAAAAGTTTACATATGGTCCACAAGACAAAAAATAGCTGAATTTATAAAAAACGACCCACTCAAAAGTTGTGAACCCTTGATTCTTAATACTGTGTGTGGTTACCTGGATGATTTACGACGATTTACGGATGATTTTTTTTTTTTTGTGACGGTTGTTCATGAGTCCCTTGTTTGTCCTGAGCAGTTAAACTGCCCAATATTCTTCAGAAAAGTCCTCCAGGTCCCAAAAATTCTTCAGATTGCCAGCATATTTTGCATATTTTAACCCTTTCCAGCAGTGACTGTATGATTTTGAGATCCATCTTTTCACACTGAGGACAATTGAGGGGCTTGTACTTGTAAGACTTATGCTGGACTGTCTAGACCAAGAGAGGGCTACTCTTTGAGAAAAGAAAGGAAATTAACATTTGAACTCTCTCTTGCAAAATTAGCATCCCCATCCGAGACGCAATCACCTCAGCATTGCCTTAATCTACATTTCCTTTCCTTCACCCTCCTCTTCCCCCATCTCTTCTCTCTACATGCAGAGATGACCTGGAATCACAATAATTTATTTTTTGCGAAAATGACAAAAGTGGTACCAAAAGTAGTTCAAATGATGATGAGTTCCAGTCACAGTCCTCTCTGGCGGTAATAGTTTTTTATAGGGTACAGAGCAGAATTTAATTTATTAATCCATGAAAATATGATAAATCTGGTTTCTCTCCGTGAAGGCGCGCACTCATTTCAAATGTCAATCCACTGAAACACGGCATGTCGCAATCTGTGACGAAGCAGGTGAGAACCAATGAGCGTTCGATATCAGTGCTGTAAATCATGTCGTAACGCTTCTCGAGGGTGGCGCTACTTTCAAATTTGAATCATAACGAGCGCGAGCTTTGACTGTGACGGTTGCTGTTGCTGAGAATGAAGATGAAGATCGATGGATAAAGGGCTGAATTTGGATCTGTTCCTTACAAACTTATGGATTCTAAAGATTTGGAGTACAGCGAACAAATAAAATGGATGTGATTTGTGAATTTATGTTGTGCTTTGGTGTATCTTATGGTTGTATTGTCAGTCGCTGCATAGAAGAAAACGCCTTCTGTGTCTCACAGCAAACAAATATTACAAAATGGTTAAACAATTACAGAAATTTTATTCATAAGGTTTCAAATTGTAGTCTTGTTTAACATTATGTAATCCTTCGAAACGAGCAGTACAATTCACGAACAGAAATGTTATTTCATATTAAGTAGATGAGTAAACTGCTTTCAATAAATTCGACTAAAAACATCGTTAAATCATTAAAGCCACGATTTTAATATTAATACATGGGAATTCATATACATTCACACTTTATGTTACATGATTTACATTTTTTTGCTGTTCATACGTAAGTATTTTTATGTTTTAGTGCTATAAGTACGTCAATGTTGTACGTTTTTGTGTGTATGAAAATGTAAGTAAATGTACGTGTGGTAGAACCACAATTTACGTAAAAATACACACGTTTTCTCATGAGATCACGTTGAAAATCTATATGGTTTAATGTGAACAGTTATCATACAACATTATACATGTTTGGTATCATTTGAAATGTCTCATTGTGACTGGTACAAAGGTCTCATTACCACAGAAGTAAACCAGAAGGTAATAAAGGTTTTAAGATTTTAGAGATATTTTGCTCTCTGTAATGGGTGTGTCCACCTTCACAGGGTCTTTCATGCAAATGGCCTTCTGTCCCCAAAAGGTGTAAACTACTCAGTCTAGGACCCTGATTAATGCAAATTCCCATTGTGAACTCATGTTTCCATTTGAAAGAAGTTTCTGTCTTGGTCTGAGTATTTAAAGAGATGTTGCAGGAGGCTCAGGGCGTGATTCTGTAATCAGATCAGCCCACATTGCTGAGTGTCCTTCAGACACTCAGCCATGTGTATTTTCCTAATGTCAGGTATGCATCTTTTACTCTGTTTCTGAGCATCTGATGTTTTGTATTGATCATCTTTGAATTGATTATGTAATTGGCATTATACAATTACCTGACTAATAAATTGTTATATTTGACTTTATTCTGACATACTCTGAAATTACTGACTCTAGTAGATTATAAATCCATAATCCCACAAATTTACGCTCAGGTTAGTAATGGACTAAAGTTCAGTTCAGGTGGAGCAGTGGGGCACAACCAACTGATATTTTAGAGCTCCGACTAACACATTGGCATTAGTTATGTATACTTAGACTGTGTAGGCTAATAATGGTTCAGAACCATTTCCGTTCAGAACAACATAGGGTTGTCAGACCAATCTGAATAGGGTGAGCCTCAACCTCTGATTATTGTAATATTATTCTAATTAAGTGTACGGGAAAAACCATGGCATGATTATATAAAGTTACCATTAGAAAGGTTAGATTGGTCAGCTTGGTTCTATGGTAATGGTCATGACCTATGGTTACATATAGTCTTGCTTTAATTCAGTGTGTTCAGATCTATGGGGACTAAATAACATACTTTTAGAAATAAGCAAGCATGGTGCGGCATCTAAAAGTATTAGTCATTGCCTCTGTGACCAAGACTGACGAGTTTGTGTATACAGGTGCTGGTCATATAATTAGAATATCATCAAAAAGTTGGTTTATTTCACTAATTCCATTCAAAAAGTGAAACTTGTATATTATATTCATTCATTACACACAGACTGATATATTTCAAATGTTTATTTCTTTTAATTTTGGTGATTATAACTGACAACTAAGGAAAATACCAAATTCAGTATCTCAGAAAATTAGAATATTACTTAAGACCAATACAAAGAAAGGATTTTTAGAAATCTTGGCCAACTGAAAAGTATGAACATGAAAAGTATGAGCATGTACAACACTCAATACTTAGTTGGGGCTCCTTTTGCCTGAATTACTGCAGCAATGAGGCGTGGCATGGAGTCGATCAGTCTGTGGCACTGCTCAGGTGTTATAAGAGTCCAGGTTGCTCTGATAGTGGCCTTCAGCTCTTCTGCATTGTTGGGTCTGGCATATCGCATCTTTCTCTTCACAATACCCCATAGATTTTCTATGGAGTTAAGGTCAGGCGAGTTTGCTGGCCAATTAAAAACAGGGATACCATGGTCCTTAAACCAGGTACTGGTAGCTTTGGCACTGTGTGCAGGTGCCAAGTCCTGTTGGAAAATGAAATCTGCATCTCCATAAAGTTGGTCAGCAGCAGGAAGCATGAAGTGCTCTAAAACTTCCTGGTATATGGCTGCGTTGACCTTGGACCTCAGAAAACACACCAACACCAGCAGATGACATGGCACCCCAAACCATCACTGACTGTGGAAACTTTACACTGGACCTCAAGCAACGTGGATTGTGTGCCTCTCCTGTCTTCCTCCAGACTCTGGGACCCTGATTTCCAAAGGAAATGCAAAATTTACTTTCTTCAGAGAACATAACTTTGGACCACTCAGCAGTAGTCCAGTCCTTTTTGTCTTTAGCCCAGGCGAGACGCTTCTGACGCTGTCTGTTGTTCAAGAGTGGCTTGACACAAGGAATGCGACAGCTGAAACCCATGTCTTGCATACGTCTGTGCGTAGTGGTTCTTGAAGCACTGACTCCAGCTGCAGTCCACTCTTTGTGAATCTCCCCCACATTTTTGAATGGGTTTTGTTTCACAATCCTCTCCACGGTGCGGTGCGGTTATCCCTACTGCTTGTACACTTTTTTCTACCACATCTTTTCCTTCCCTTTGCCTCTCTATTAATGTGCTTGGACACAGAGCTCTGTGAACAGCCAGCCTCTTTTGCAATGACCTTTTGTGTCTTGCCCTCCTTGTGCAAGGTGTCAATGGTTGTCTTTTGGACAACTGTCAAGTCAGCAGTCTTCCCCATGATTGTGTAGCCTACAGAACTAGACTGAGAGACCATTTAAAGGCCTTTGCAGGTGTTTTGAGTTAATTAGCTGATTAGAGTGTGGCACCAGGTGTCTTCAATATTGAACCTTTTCACAATATTCTAATTTTCTGAAATACTGAATTTGGGATTTTCCTTAGTTGTCAGTTATAATCATCAAAATTAAAAGAAATAAACATTTGAAATATATCAGTCTGTGTGTAATGAATGAATATAATATACAAGTTTCACTTTTTGAATGGAATTAGTGAAATAAATCAACTTTTTGATGATATTCTAATTATATGACCAGCACCTGTATGAGATCATATACCCGGCCGATGCGAGACTCAAAGCGTCATAAGAATCCGAATAAACGAGTACAGTAAGAGCAAAGAGTTAAGTAGAATAATCAAATGTAGAGCTAAATTATTATACAAATGACCAATAATCAGTTGACATTCTAAACTAAATTCAAGGTCATAATAAAATGGCATCAGATAAAAGTTTACTTGGAATTAAACTACTTTGCCACACTGAAAAGACCGAACGCGCAAGAAACCTTCCCCGTCCTGTGGGAAACCGCCGTTGGACCGATTGGGCGGGCCTTACATACTTGTACAATATTGTACTTAATTTGTCTTTTGGCAAACATTTAAAGGGGGACTCAGTGATATTTCAAATCCACTGTTTGGAAGTTAGTCAGCTGAGTCCAACAACAAACGTCTAACCAATCAGCATCAGGGGGCGTATGACGGTCAAGGAGAGAGAATGAGCAAAATGGAGATTTGTAAATAATAAGAAAAAAAAAACCTGCAGAATGAGAAATGGGACAATACAAAACAGCTCAAAAGAATATCACTGGAATGAAGGTTTATGTCTGGGCAAGCGCTTTAGGACGCTTTAGCGCTTTTTTATATTAGAAAAGCTTTCCAGCGCTGGAGAGAGCTAAGAGGGAAGGCCTGAAAACTGCTTTGATCCTGCTTATCATGTGAGTAAAACTGGGTTTTGATTGTCTGGAGCTGCTGTGCTGTTTGCGACTAACAATGAACACTTTGTATTTACTCTTGTGTACTGTATGTTCATTTTTTGTGCTTCCTTGTTGTTCGTTCATCAACTGTGCTTTATTTTTTGTGAAGCATTTTGTTGTGCATCAGCTGTGATATACAGACATCCACTCACATCGCGTGTGTAACAGTGGCCAGATAGTGAGAGTTGAGCAGGTAAATCACTGCATACTGACAACCACTAGAGAATGCGGTGCTTAGCATCATTGGTAGTGTATTCTCCTCACATGCCAGCAGCGATCGGGCAGCATTCGAGTCCGACTCGGAGCAGGGTGGTTAGAATTGGAGTGCGAGTTTTGGAGGCAGAGCAATGAAGAGAGGGGTGGGTTTGTTTGGGTTGATTTCAAATATCAACAATGTCCAACAGCATAGTTCAAATACCACTTACTGCACCTTTAAGTGTTTTCTGTTGCTGCTGAAGGGCAGTACTAAATAAAAAAAATAATAATAAAAAAAGATAATTAAACAAAATATGAAAAATTTGGACATCTTTATCCTGTTCAAAAGATTTCACCCCTGACTCTTAATGCTTTGTGTTTCCTTCTGGAGCATCAGTGAATGTTTGAACCTTTTTTAATAGTTGTGTTTGAGTCCCTCAATGGGCTCTATGCATGCATAACTTCTGCGTTTGACGCAAGATTGCTCATCAGTTTCCGGTAGAGGAGATTTAAAGCGGATGTCAATGGGATTATGGCGGAGTCGGCAAAGTTTTCTCGCTGTTTGCTTGAATTACCCAAATTTACCATAAATGACGTACGAAGAATTGTCCGGACGTGCAGTACAACACCAAAGAGCAAACTTGAGAAAGGTTTCAAGTTTTATGTGTCGTCGTATCTCTGCAATTATGAAGGTAAGTTTAGCCAGCCTGAAGTAGCACGGCTAACATTGTGCTGTTATTTTCACAATCTGTCCAGAAGCAAGCTAGTTACATTAGTAGAAATGATTTTCATGTAATGTATTTGCAATTTTGTCTTAAAGTGTCAGGTAAAAACAGGGTCACAAATGAGATCTCAGTGAGAGCTCATTGTTACCGCTCAATGAAGAAGGCAGAAGCACCACACCAACTGAGAGTAGGACTGGTAGCTTATTGCTGGTTTCACAGACAGGGCTTAGGCTAAGCCAGGATTAGGTCTTATTTAATTAGGGCATTTAAGTAGCTTTTATAAACATATCCTAGTAAAAAAAAAAAAAACATAACTGATTGACATCTTGAGAAAAACAATGGCTCTGACATATTTTAAGATATGTCAGTGGAAGTTACTTTCAGTTAAAACAGCTCAAACATGCATTTTAGTCTAGGACTAGTTTAAGCCTTGTCTATGAAACTAGGGGTAAATGTGACGTTCAAAGTTCCGTTGAACACGTTCTGAGTTCCTAGTGTTCTTATGTTACCACTGTTCAGTTTGAATAACCACAGAAGCACAGTTGTTATCTTAGCTAGTATGGATGATTATTGTACAAAATTAAGAATGATAAAAATATAATGCAGTTCTGCCAATGACAGATAAATAGTAGCTGATGTACTTGATGACTGTTGCCGTATTTATTTATATATATATATATATATATATATATATAAAACACTTTGTTTCTCTATTTCAGATGACATTACGTGATTCAGAGCCAGTTGTGCTGGTTAACAGCACCTGCTCTTGCGTGGCTGGGAGCGGGATGTGCAACCATTTTCTTCTTTCAGATGAACACAATTGAAGTTATAAAATATTTATCTTTGCTCTTCCAAGCTTTATAATGGCAGTAAACGGGATGAGATTTTGAAGTTTAAAAAAATTCCATCCATCATAAAATAACTCCACACAGCCTCAGGGGGTTGATTAAGGCCTTCTGATGTGAACCGATGGGTTTGTGTAAGAAAAATATCCATGTTTAAAGCTTTATAAAGCAAAACATCCAGCTTCCGGTGGAGCGTGACCTACAAAGAATGCATAACACCACTTGCAGTTTAAACTGCGATGGAAGGTCGCGCTCCGCTGGAAGCTGGACGTTTTGCTTTATAAAGTTTAAATTTGGATATTTTTCTTACATAAACGTATTGAATCATGTCAAAAGGCCTTGATTAACCCCCCAGACCTGTGTGGAGCAGTTTTATTACAGATAAATTGACTTTTTTGAGCTTCAAAATTTAATTAAACCCCCAATTCACTGCTATTATAAAGCTTGGAAGAGCCAGGATAAATTTTATTATAACTCTGATTGTGTTTGTCTGAAAGAAGAAAATCATATACACCTAGGATAGCTTGAGGGTGAGTAAATCATGGGGTAATTTTCTTTTTTTTTTGGTGAACTAACCCTTTAATGTCATCTAATAAATAGGGAGTGAAGCCGGGACCGGTGGATGCTATGGTGGTGGTGAAGCCCAAACCAGGTGCTAATTCAGCAAGTGGAATAAGGTATGCAGAGTCAGTGTAAACTAATAAATATTAGCAACACAGAATTTTAACAAAGCTGTGAACAACCTGAGAGGCTATATTACATTATGTAAGCAAACATGATTATTGATTGCCTGACAATGTTATTCCAGATCTGCACTATACAAGGCCTACAGTGGTGAGCTGCCAGATCAATCAACCCTGAACCCTAAAGCTGCCTATGCTGATTTCAATCCAGACTCCCTTCCCCTTATCTGCACAATGAATGTCTCACCTGACAAGCCACTTGTGGACTCCATCTTTGGTAAGGTACAAGCTGGTAGTATCCTATCGTATCAGCATCCACCACCTACACCCGATGGGGTTATCACCCATAAGGACGCACCCCCATTTCCAAAAGTGCCACTAGAGGGCTACCAGTTAAAGCCAACAGATTGTACACATGTGCCAACAAACCAGGAACAGCTGCATCTCAATTCACTGTCTGTGACTTTGTCACAGTCACACCTCATAGAAGAAGCAACAAGAATCCAAAGTGCAGTACCTGAATGGCATTCACTGAGGAAGGAGAGGGTGACTGCTTCAAATTTCAGGTGTAGCCGGCGAGGTGATTACGACTATTAAAGGGCGTGGCCAAGTAGGTAATTGGTGGGTTTTTAAGCAGGCACCTAGAAGGGTACCTGGAGATGGGGTCCGATCTTTTGTGTGGAAGCGTGTTGCCCCGTAGTGGTGTTTGTGCACGGATATGGTCTGAATGAGTAGGTAGGCTAAGTGGATCTTAACTTTGTTTTATGTTCACAAAGCCTTGCTTTATTAAATCGGGGCGCTATGTTTTAAATGCAGATGTAAACATTGTGCTGCCTGGTACCGCTTCCGTGTTGGTTTATGTATGGACACTGTTTGGGGGAATAGGTAGGCTAAATGGATATCTATGTTTATTTCTACAAAGTGGTGTTTTACTAAAGGGTGTGATGTTTTTAATGTAGGTGTAAACATCATGGATTTAGCAGCTGCTGGTCACGCCCGTCCTCGTTTGATCTCGGATATTAGTCCGTGGTTCGTGGCTGTGTTGCAGGTACTCAGAGAGGGTATTTATAATATTTAAGTGGTTTGATTTTATTATTTTTAATGATATTAAAGAAAAATGTGATTATGTGCAGTATTGTTAATTGTGTTTTTGTTTATTTTCATATTAGGTTTAGTTGATCGCTGTTCCTCCTAGGTTTGTTTTTGTTTTTTTTCTCGCTAGCCCGTCCTTGCGTGTGCGCGCTGTATGCCTCCAGCGCAATTAAAGTTTATGATTCTTGTATGAACTAGACTGGCTAGCGGGGTTTTTTTTTTTTTTTTTTTTTTATCTTTTTCTCTTTGTTTGTATCACTTCCCAGCCTCGTGTTGCCAGCCAACCTTTATATTCCCTAAATCAGATTGATGCTCTACAACACATGAACTATTCTTTTGCATGAGGTTTATGTTTGCAGTGTAATTATTTGAGAGTTTTTTTGAGTGTTGTATTTATTTAATATGATTTTTGGAGTTTATGTAATTTACTTTATTCTTTCTTTCAAATCGTTCTGTGTAAGGAAGCTGGTTTGTGTTGGGATCCAGAGAGGGTTGGCTGGTTAGTAATATCTTTTTTGCGGGGGGAAGGAACTTTTGTCACATGTATCTTGTTGTATTCATTGCTTCATTTGTATAAATAAATGATCTTTTTTGTGATTTATGAAGTTTTCTTCTCCCTGATTATATTAGTTTGTTTTTTTTGGTCACCCTTGTTGGAAGTAAGAGTGGACTAGTTACAATCTGGCATAGTCGGCAGGGTGACCATATTTTGTGTTTGTGGTACTTAAGGCTGGGAAGTGGATAGTTTTGTCTGTTTTGTCTTTTTTTTTTTTTTTTTTTTCCCTTTCTTTTTTTAGGGAGGAACAGCGATCAGCTTGTAAGACGACTACTGTTGGTGATATTGGTCTGGTCTGCTGCAGTTATGGCGGAGGAGCTCCAACAACTACGAGAGCAGTTAGAGCAACTGCAAATGGAAAATGAAAGACTAAGACGACAACCTTAGGTTGGAGGCGTGGCAAGTGTTTTGTCGAGTTCAGCCCCAGAAGGTAATGGACAGCGACGTGAACAGGCTATATATTTGCCTAGAGAAAGAAAATGTTCTAAATTTTCTGGTAAAGTGTCCCCTGGCTCTCCTTCTCTGGAGGATTGGATTGAAGAGGTGGAGAGTTGTATTAGGGGGAGACATATGTCTGAATTAGACAAAGCCATGTTTGTTTATGATCATCTAGAGGGGGAGGCTCGGACTGAAATTAAGTTTAGACCTGAGGAAGTTAAAGAGGATTCCACTGAGATATTTGCAGTGTTACGTGAACTGTATTGCTCTTCTTCTCCCTATGTTATTCTACAACAACAGTTTTTTGATAGAAAACAGAAGGAGGGGGAATCCTTACAAGAGTTTTCTCATGCACTGATGGATCTAATGGATAAGGTACGAAAAGCTAACCCTAATGTTGTGTCTGACTATCAGGTGGTTCTGCGAGATCAATTTTGTGAAAATGTTCAGGATCATACCCTTCGTAGAGAACTAAAGAGGTTGGTGAGGCAAAATTCGTCTTTGACTCTCCTTGACCTACGCAAAGAGGCAATGCGTTGGGTGGAGGAGGGACAGCCTCAAAGAAGTAGACCAAGTAGAGTAGTTCCTCACTCATTTGAAACTCAAGCTGTTGCTACATGTGAAGAGAATCGGGTGGTTAGTTCTGAATTCGCAGAATTGAAGGATATGGTCCTACGTCAACAAGCACAATTGGATTTGATTCTTAAAACTTTGAGTACTCCAGAAGGGGTTGTAAATAATGTTAATAGAATTTCCAGAGGTAGTAGATTTCGCAGAACACCTGATGGCCAACCCATTTGTTTGAAATGTAATCAAGCTGGTCACATAGCAAGATATTGTACGACCAACATGCAAACTAGGTCCTTGCCCGTATCGGGTTCCAGTGGTGGGGCCGTTGCTGAGTCTGTCTCATTGGCCGAAAACTAGAGCCCTCCAGGGTGCAGAGCCACACACTGGAGACGGGAACACTAGGCTCAAAAGTTGATTCTCAAGCTTTTTCTAGTTTGGTGGGGTCTTGTCCAACATTAAATGTTAAAATGGGACCTGTTGATGTGTTGTGCTTACTGGATACAGGCTCTATGGTTACCACTATAACGGAGAGTTATTTTAATCATCATTTTTCTGATTTGGGTACAGGGGGTCTACGTGACTGTGCATGGTTGGCATTGAAAGCTGCAAATGGGATGGATATTCCATGTGTGGGGTATGTAGAACTTGATGTTAGTTTATTTGGGGTCACTTTACCTAGGAAAGGGATTTTGATTGTAAAAGATTCCTGTTCTCCTAGCATGTATGCTCAGAAAGAAAAGATTCCAGCTGTGTTGGGTATGAATATCATCAGAGAGTGTTATGTTAATTTATTTAATGAACATGGTGATGAGCTTTTCCAGATTCCCCAAATGCGAGCAGCTACCCCAGCGTGGAAACAAGCACTTCGCTGTTGTCAAAAAATTGAGGCTGTGTCAAATTCCTCTTCTGTATTTAAGGTGAGAGTACAGGGCAAAACTCCTATTCGTGTTGCTGCAGGTACCATGACTATGGTTCCTGTTACTTGTCCTCAAGTTTCAGGTGCTGTGATAGAGTTTCTCTTAGAACCCTTGGGGCCAGAGGAAAATGCCCTTCCAGAAGGTTTGCTGCTGTCTCCCTCTTTGGTACATGCAGAGAGAGGGCTAGTGTATGCACCCATTGTTAATGTAGGTAGTACGGAGGTATGGGTAGCGCCACGCCATATCATAGGTACAGTTCAGGTCGTGGAAGTGGTTACTGCCCCAGGGCCTGTATTACAGATTTGTCCTGAAAGTGTTTATAGTGCCCAGGTGTCTGTTCAATTGGCTGAACGGTTATCTAGTGGTAACATTGATTTTCCTTCTTTTGAAGGACTTACAGAACAGGAAGCCGAACAGGCAAAGCAGCTACTAAATAAATATCAGGTCATTTTTTCTACTACTGAGGGCAATATAGGTTGCACAGCTCTGATTAAACATGAGATTCCGTTAGTGGATGATAAACCAGTTCGGCAGCCTTACAGACGAATTCCTCCCTCCCAGTATGACTCCGTAAGGTCTCATATTCAACAACTTTTGGATAGTAAGGTGATAAGGGAGAGTAGTAGTCCTTACTCATCCCCAATTGTCCTGGTGCAGAAGAGGGATGGAACAATTAGGATGTGTGTTGACTATCGTCAATTAAATGCGAAAACTAGAAAGGACGCTTATCCACTGCCGAGAATTGAAGAGTCTTTGGATGCTCTGACTGGTGCAAGGTGGTTTTCCACCTTAGATTTAGCAAGTGGGTACAATCAGGTTGCGGTGGCTGAGGCAGATAAGGCAAAGACCGCTTTTTGTACTCCATTTGGATTGTTTGAATTCAATCGTATGCCCTTTGGGCTGTGTAATGCACCAGGGACATTCCAAAGACTCATGGAACGGCTGTTTGGGGATAGGCGGTTCTCTTCTTTGCTTCTGTATTTAGATGATATAATTGTGTTTTCTTCTTCTGTACAGGAACATTTGTTACGGTTGGAGGAGGTTTTTAAGCGGTTGCTGCAGGAAGGCCTTAAGATCAAATTGAGCAAATGCAGTTTTTTCCAGAAGCAGGTGAAATATTTAGGGCATGTAGTGTCTGAGCAGGGGGTTGCCACTGACCCTGACAAAGTGGCAGCAGTAAAAGATTGGAGTCGCCCAGTACATCTTGCAGAGCTTCGTTCATTTTTAGGTTTTGCCAGCTACTATCGCCGGTTTATTGATGGATTTGCTAAGTTGGCTAAGCCTCTTCATGAATTGGTGACAAGATTGAACGGTTCTGCAAGAAAGGGTAAGACCCCACGGCTGCCTTTAGCTTCTGTGTGGGATGTAGAGTGTGAGAACAGTTTTCAAACCTTGAAGGCAAAGCTGGTTACTGCACCTGTGCTTGCGTATGCTGATTTTCGTTTGCCTTTTGTACTGGAGATAGATGCAAGCCATCAGGGTTTGGGGGCAGTTTTGTCCCAGGAGCAGGGTGGTAAGCTTCGTCCCATTGCCTATGCCAGTAGGGGTCTGCGGAGGACAGAGCGGAATATGGAGAATTATAGCTCCATGAAACTGGAGTGTTTGGCCCTAAAATGGGCTGTATGTGATAAATTTAGAGAATATCTGTTGGGGAATGACTTTGTTGTCTATACCGACAATAATCCTCTCTGTCACCTGCAGACTTCGAAGTTGGGTGCTCTGGAGCAACGATGGTTATCACAATTGGCTTCTTTCAATTTTGTGATTAAGTACCGTCCAGGAAGGGTTAATCAAAAGCAGGTCATGAATAATGTGTTCCCTGGAACAGAATTTCCTCAAGTTCTACAGCAGCAGTTGAGGGTGAAATCTCCAGAGCATGTAGTGGTGAGTGCCAGTGAAGTTGCTGCATTGCCTGGATGCTCACAGGTAGATCTTTCTTGTTTGCAGAGGGCAGATCCAGTTATTGGCCCCATTATAAAGGCCTGGGATGCAGGTAGCATTTTACGCTCTTCAGAATTGACTGGTAGGGATCGAGCTATAAAGGAACTGGCTAGGCAGTGGGACAGGTTGCGTGAGAAGGATGGGTGTCTCTATCGCTTAGCATATACTCCCGATGGTCATAGAGAGGTTTATCAGTTATTGTTACCCCAAAAGCTTCAAAGGGAGGTGTTCAGCAGTTTACATGATAGTCATGGGCACCAAGAGAAAGATCGAACGGTAGAACTAGTGAAGCGTCGCTGTTATTGGCCTGGGATGGTGAGGGATGTGGAGCGGTGGTGTCGGGAATGTCAGCGGTGCATTCTTGCTAAAGCGGTTCAACCAAAGGTGAGGTCTTTTATGGGAACATTACAAGCATCCCGGCCGCATGAAATTTTGGCCGTTGATTTTACGGTTTTGGAGCCTGCAAGTGATGGGAGGGAGAATGTTTTGGTCCTTACTGATGTTTTTTTCTAAATTCACTCAGGCTATCCCTACTCGGGACCAGCGGGCAAGCACTGTGGCAGAGGTCTTGGTCCGGCATTGGTTTCATTTGTTTGGGGTCCCTGGTCGTTTGCATTCAGACCAAGGGCGGAATTTTGAAAGTAACCTTATTAGTCAGCTATGTAAGGTGTATGGTGTACAGAAGAGTCGCACTAC
This sequence comes from Ctenopharyngodon idella, assembly GCF_019924925.1. Lineage (NCBI taxonomy): Eukaryota > Metazoa > Chordata > Actinopteri > Cypriniformes > Xenocyprididae > Ctenopharyngodon > Ctenopharyngodon idella. The sequence goes on along the minus strand of NC_067243.1, from coordinate 27,467,173 downwards.
CCCGTATCATCCACAGGGTAATGGACAGTGCGAACGTTTTAATCGTACTCTCCATGACCTATTGCGGACGCTGCCCCCAGAGAAAAAGAAGCGGTGGCCTCAGCATCTGCCACAGCTTGTTTATGCTTATAACACCACGGTTCATTATTCTACAGGTATGACTCCATATTTTTTAATGTTTGGACGTGAACCCAAATTACCAGTTGATTTTCTGTTAAATCAGTTGGAGGAGCCTGCAGAGATGCCTGAACAGTGGATTGTAGAACATCAAGGGAGGCTTCAGGCAGCATACAGTGAAGTACAGGAAAGACTGAGAGAGAAGGTTGCCCGTCGTAACAGACGTTATGAGGGTAGGGTAAATGACCAGGGTTTTACAGAAGGTGAGTTGGTCTACCTTAAAAGCCATCCTCGTGGACGACATAAAATTCAGGATGTGTATGATTCATGTCTGTATAAGGTGGTGCGTGGACCAGGAGAGCAGGGTGTTGTTTATTCGGTTGCTCCTGTGTCTCAGGTAGGGCCTGTGAAGCAGGTTCATAGGATGGAAATGCGAAAGGCATTTATTGACCCTGTTTTAAGTGATGTAGACTCTACTGTGTTGGAGAAAGTAAGCAGTTTGGATAGCGGGTCTACTACTGATTCAGATAGTGATTTGGCCTCATTTTTATTATTGCAAGGTGACTGTGATGGGTCACCTCCTAGGAAAGATGAGGATAGTACCATGGAGTATTCCTCGGTATTGGAAGCTCAACCTTTAGGGCTGAGGCGTTCTAGGAGAAGTACTGCAGGTCAGCATTCAAACCCATATAGACTGCCTAGGGCGGCAGTTGCACCAGTAGTTGGAGAGGAATTGTAGTCCCGAAGATGGATTTGATATGCTGTTTTCTGTGATGAGTTTTTTTTTTGTGGATGCATTGGCGGGTCGCCAATAAATTCTTGGGGGAAAGAATGTAGCCAGCGAGGTGATTACGACTATTAAAGGGCGTGGCCAAGTAGGTAATTGGTGGGTTTTTAAGCAGGCACCTAGAAGGGTACCTGGAGATGGGGTCCGATCTTTTGTGTGGAAGCGTGTTGCCCCGTAGTGGTGTTTGTGCACGGATATGGTCTGAATGAGTAGGTAGGCTAAGTGGATCTTAACTTTGTTTTATGTTCACAAAGCCTTGCTTTATTAAATCGGGGCGCTATGTTTTAAATGCAGATGTAAACATTGTGCTGCCTGGTACCGCTTCCGTGTTGGTTTATGTATGGACACTGTTTGGGGGAATAGGTAGGCTAAATGGATATCTATGTTTATTTCTACAAAGTGGTGTTTTACTAAAGGGTGTGATGTTTTTAATGTAGGTGTAAACATCATGGATTTAGCAGCTGCTGGTCACGCCCGTCCTCGTTTGATCTCGGATATTAGTCCGTGGTTCGTGGCTGTGTTGCAGGTACTCAGAGAGGGTATTTATAATATTTAAGTGGTTTGATTTTATTATTTTTAATGATATTAAAGAAAAATGTGATTATGTGCAGTATTGTTAATTGTGTTTTTGTTTATTTTCATATTAGGTTTAGTTGATCGCTGTTCCTCCTAGGTTTGTTTTTGTTTTTTTTCTCGCTAGCCCGTCCTTGCGTGTGCGCGCTGTATGCCTCCAGCGCAATTAAAGTTTATGATTCTTGTATGAACTGGACTGGCTAGCGGGGTTTTTTTTTTTTTAAATTTTTTTATCTTTTTCTCTTTGTTTGTATCACTTCCCAGCCTCGTGTTGCCAGCCAACCTTTATATTCCCTAAATCAGATTGATGCTCTACAACACATGAACTATTCTTTTGCATGAGGTTTATGTTTGCAGTGTAATTATTTGAGTGTTTTTTTGAGTGTTGTATTTATTTAATATAATTTTTGGAGTTTATGTAATTTACTTTATTCTTTCTTTCAAATCGTTCTGTGTAAGGAAGCTGGTTTGTGTTGGGATCCAGAGAGGGTTGGCTGGTTAGTAATATCTTTTTTGCGGGGGGAAGGAACTTTTGTCACATGTATCTTGTTGTATTCATTGCTTCATTTGTATAAATAAATGATCTTTTTTGTGATTTATGAAGTTTTCTTCTCCCTGATTATATTAGTTTGTTTTTTTTTGGTCACCCTTGTTGGAAGTAAGAGTGGACTAGTTACACAGGGAAGTTAGCCACGTTTGAGGTCCAAATGCTGCAGAAAACCTAGCTGAGAGGATCATCCAAGGGATGCGACAAACGGCACACAAGAAGAGGGGACTGGATATGGAGGCAGGTGCCTTAAACGACTATGCAACTCTGAAAAACCTAAACTTGAGGAAATGTGGACTGGTGATTCATCCAGATGCACCTTGGCTGGGTGCGTCACCTGATGGGCTGGTATATGACCCGCTTGAGAGACCATCATTTGGCTTGGTTGAACTAAAATGCCTAAATGCACCAAGCTACATTGACTGCAGGTACCTCAAAGCTGACCACGGCATATATAAATTGAAGGAAAGCCATCCATATTATTCGCAAGTGCAGGGGCAGTTGCAGTTGCTTATCACGGGTATGGAATGGTGTGACTTTGTTGTCTGTGCCCATGATGATATGTTTGTGCAGCGCATTTACAGAGACACTTCTGTGTTCAGTTCCCTGAAACAGGGGTGTGATTTGTTTTTCTTCTATACATACCTGCCAAAATACCTCTCTATGCACAAGTAAAAGAGGAGGCACTGTGCTGAAGAAATGAAGACATGAATTATACATGATTTTACAAATGTGGTGTTTTATTTTGTCAGATCTGTTTAAAGTATTTGTTTCAAAGTTCTATAGTTGTTGACAATTTCATTTCAAATTATGTACAGTATTTACAGTGAAATGGCATCTGATGCACAGAAGCCAATGGCAGATGCTGCTGTGGTTAGTTGCACTTCTGTTCTTCATTGGCATGTATCAGTGGATGGTGGCATGTGCCACCATCGTGTAACACTGACACTGAGTCACAGAACATGTTGCCGTATGACGCTTCATGACGCTTCCAGTAGCGACTGACAGATAACTTGAGCAGCCACTGACTTGGTTACCCAAGCAGGTAACCAAGTAACTCTCTGGTTACCAACATTCCTTAAAATATCTACTTTTGTCAAGTCAAGTCAAGTCAATTCACCTTTATTTATATAGCGCTTTTTACAATGTAGATTGTGTCAAAGCAGCTTTACATTGATAACTGGTACATTGTTTGGCTGCACAGCAGCTCTTAAAGAATAGTGTCAATGCAGGCAGATCAAAGCACTGTTGAATATCAAATGTCAAGTCAAGTGTCCCCAACTAAGCAAGCCAGAGGCGACAGCGGCAAGGAACCCAAACTCCATCAGGTGACATCAGGTGGCAGACAAGTGGCAAATTGGTGTTAAAATGGAGAAAAAAAACCTTGGGAGAAACCAGGCTTAGTCGGGGTGCCAGTTCTCCTCTGGCCAACAGTGCTTTGTTACAATTCAGGTTGCTATCATAAGTCCAATAGGATCGCAACATTAAAAGTATTTATTTCAGTTCCATCCAATTGAGGATCGTATTCATCACGCCGGTATGGACGGTTGTTGAGGAACTGTGTCGTGGCTGTCGTGTCGATGAGGCCCTCACAGTGGATGATCTAGTTGACTCAATCTCTGCTGATACGTCAGGGCTGCGTTGTGGTCGTGTCAAGGTGCAGGTCCTTGGTCTCACCTGGATACAGCCCGGATCCGGTTGACTACGGTGAACCTCGGGATAAACAGAAAGACTAATATTAGCGTAGATGCCATTCTTCTTCTGATGTAACGAGTACATCAGGTGTTATAGGAAGTGTTCCCGGTTCCGGCTGACCTAATTTATGCAGCCTAATAATCCTTTAACGGATTTGAAAATATAAATTGGTAATGTGTTATGTGTATGCCAGGTTAAAGAGATGCGTTTTTAGTCTAGATTTAAACTGACAGAGTGTGTCTGCTTCCCGAACAATGCTAGGAAGATTGTTCCAGAGTTTAGGTGCCAAATAGGAGAAGGATCTACCACCTGCAGTTGATTTTGATATTCTAGGTATTATCAGCTGGCCTGAATTCTGAGATCGCAATAGACGTGAAGGACTATAATGAATTAGGAGCTCGCTCAGGTACTGGGGAGCTAAACCATTTAGTGCTTTGTAAGTAATTAGCAAGATTTTAAAATCTATACGATGTTTAACAGGAAGCCAATGCAGTGTTGACAGAACTGGGCTAATATGGTCATACTTCCTGGTTCTAGTAAGAACTCTAGCTGCTGCATTTTGTACGAGCTGTAGTTTATTTATCAGGCGAGCAGAACAACCACCCAGTAGAGCATTACAGTAATCTAGCCTTGAGGTCATGAACGCATGAACTAACTGTTCTGCATTTTTCATTGAGAGCATATGTCGTAGTTTAGATATATTTTTAAGATGGAAGAATGCGGTTTTACAGATGCTAGTAACATGGCCTTCAAATGAAAGATTGGTATCAAAGAGCACACCCAGGTTCCTAACTGACGACGAAGACTTAACAGAGCAGCCATCAAGTGTTAGACAATATTCTAGGTTATTACGTGAAGAAGTTTTTGGTCCAAAAATTAGAATCTCTGTTTTTTCTGAATTTAGTAGTAGGAAATTACTGCTCATCCAATTTTTTTATATCAGCTATGCATTCCGTTAATTTTGTGAATTGGTAAGTTTCGTCAGGGCGCGAAGAAATATAGAGCTGAGTATCATCAGCGTAACAGTGAAAACTAACGCCATGCTTCCTAATGATATCTCCCAAGGGTAGCATGTACAGAGTGAACAGCAATGGTCCTAGTACTGAGCCTTGTGGTACTCCATATTGAACTTGTGATCGATATGACATGTCTTCGTTTACTACTACAAACTGATAACGGTCAGATAAGTATGATTTGAACCATGACAATGCAATTCCACTAATGCCAACATAATTTTCGAGTCTATTTAAAAGAATATTGTGATCAATAGTGTCAAATGCTGCACTAAGATCCAGTAACACTAATAGAGAGATACAACCACGATCTGATGATAAGAGCAAATCATTAGTAACTCTAATGAGAGCAGTCTCAGTACTATGGTACGGTCTAAATCCTGACTGGAAATCCTCACAGATACCATTTCTTTCTAAAAAGGAACATAGCTGTGATGATACTGCCTTTTCTAGCATTTTTGACAGAAAAGTGAGATTTGAGATCGGCCTGTAATTGACTAATTCTCTAGGATCAAGTTGTGGTTTTTTAATAAGAGGTTTAATAATAGCCAGCTTAAAAGTTTTTGGTACATATCCTAATGATAAAGATGAATTGACGATATTGAGAAGAGTCTATGACCTCTGGAAGCATTTCTTTCAATAGCTTAGTCGGTATAGGGTCTAACATACATGTTGTTGATTTTGATGATTTAACAAGTTTAGACAATTCTTCCTCTCCTAAAGCAGTAAATGAATTGAATTTTTCCTCAGGGACACTACAATGCACTATCTGACATGATACTGTTGTAGACGGTTGCATGGTTAATTTTTTTTTCTCTAATATTATCAATCTTGCAAGTAAAGAAGTTCATAAAGTCATTACTGCTGTGTTCTTTGGAAACATCAGAAGTTGAAGCTTTATTTCTTGTTAATTTAGCCACTGTATCAAATAAATACCTAGGGTTGTGTTTATTTTCTTCTAAGAGTTTTGAAAAATAGGCAGATCTAGCAGATTTTAAGGCCTTTCTGTACTCAATCATTCTCTCTCTCCACGAAATACGAAATACTTCTAGTTTTGATTTCTTCCAGCTGCGCTCCATTTTTCTGGCTGCTAACTTTAGGGCCCGAGTGTGCTCATTGTACCATGGCATTGGATTAATTTCCTTAATCTTTTTTAAACGCAAAGGAGCAACTGAGTCTAATGTGCTGGAAATGTTTCTGCTAAATGTTTCTGTTGCAACATCGAGGTCTTCTAAGCTGTCTGGTATGCTAAGGCGATGAAAATGATCAGGAAGATTATTTATAAAGCAATCTTTAGTGGTAGAAGTGATGGTTCTACCATATTTATGGCATGGAGGCAGTTTAGCCGCCTTGACTAAATGTAGTATACACGAGACTAGATAATGATCTGAGATGTCGTCACTCTGCTGCAGAATTTCAACAGCATCAATATCGATTCCATGTGACAATATTAGATCTAAAGTATGATTACGACAATGAGTGGGTCCTGACACATGTTGTCTAACACCAATAGAGTTTAGAATATCTGCAAATGCCAATCCTAATGCGTCTTTTTTATTATCTACATGAATATTAAAATCACCAACAACAAGGACTTTATCTGCAGCTAGTACTAACTCTGATAGAAATCAGCAAATTCTTTGATAAAGTCTGTATTGTGTCCTGGTGGCCTGTATACAGTAGCCAGCACAAATGTCAACTTACATAATGTTACGTAAAGTACCATAGTTTCGAAGGAATTATATTTGAAAGACTTCTGACTAATACTGTAAATATTACTATAGATTACAGCAACACCTCCCCCTTTGCCTTTCTGACAGGCATTGTGTCGATAATCATAACCTTGAGGACTAGACTCATTTAAAGTAATGTAATCGTCCGGTTTTAGCCAAGTTTCTGTCAAACACAGCACATCTAGATTATTATCTTTGATAATATCATTAACAATAAGTGATTTTGAAGAAAGGGATCTAATATTTAACAACCCGAGTTTTATCATTTGTTTAGCATTATTATCTCTATTTTTTATTTGTTGAACATCAATTAAATTTTTACCATTAAATGGGTTTGGAAGTTTTTTGTTTTTACTAATTCGGGGTACAGACACAGTCTCTATTTGAAAATATCTAGGTGTAAGAGTTTCTATGTGTTGAGAGTTATCTGAATTTTCTGACTTCTGTAACGTGAGGCAGCTAGCAGACGGTCGGTTTAGCCAGTCTGTCTGCTTTCTGACCTGGGCCCCAGTTTGTCATGTTTCAGTTCTAAGACTATGTGCCATATTGCTAGAGAGAAGAGCAGCACCATCCCGGGAGGGATGAATACCATCTCTTTTTAACAGGTCAGGTCTGCCCCAAAAACTTTTCCAATTGTCTATGAAACCTATATTATTTTGCGGACACCACTTAGACAGCCAGCCACTGAGTGATGATAATCTGCTAACTATCTCATCACTCCGACGAACAGGAAGGGGGCCAGAGCAAATTACTTCTCCTGACATTGTACTTGCGAGTTCACACACCTCTTTAATGTTAATTTTAGTGATCTCCGACTGGCGAAGTCGAACATCATTAGTGCCGACGTGAATAATAATCTTAGAGTATTTACGATTAGCATTAGCCAGCACTTTTAAATTTGCTTTGATGTCAGGTGCTCTGGCTCCCGGCAAACATGTGACTATGGTGGCTGGTGTCTCTATTTTCACGTTCCGTGTAATAGAATCGCCAATAACTAGGGCACTTTCAACAGGATTCTCAGTGGGTGTATCACTGAGTGGGGAGAACCTGTTTGATGTTCTTATTGGAACGGAAGAGTGGTGTTTTCCGCGGCTAGGCCGCCTCACCGTTACCCAAGTGCCCTGCTGCGCGGGCTCTACAGCCGGAACCGAACAATGTACAGAGTTCACTAAGCTAGTCGCATCCAAAACAGTATCTGAAGCCCTTGCATTCTTACTATCCTCGATTAAAGTTTGGATGCGTGTCTCTAATTCTGAGATTCTCTCTGTCAGCCTGACTATTTCCCTACATTTATGACATGTAAATCCCTCGTCGCTGACAGAGAGAGCTATGGTAAACATGTGGCAAATGGAACAGATAGCAATGCTGGGAGAGGATGACATGACTCACCGTGTTTGTAGACTGATCCGACTTACCACAGCTGTTTGAAGAACGCGTTGAAAAAGGAGCGCGCGAGAGACTGTTAACAAGTTATCAAGCTAGCGCTGCAAATGCAAATGCGTTGTAACAGCGATTTAGATTCAAATATTACAAGCTAGCGACGTCAGATTAGTGTGGTAGGCAATATTACATATAAGGTAATAAAAAAAATAAGCAACAATGAATAAAAGTAAGAGATTCAAAACAAAGCTATACGGAGTTACAGACGCAAACCAATCTGAGCAGCGAGGCAGACAGGAGCAATCGAGAGAGAACTTTTTTACTTTTGTGTCGATCAGAACAAAGAAACTCATACAGGTTTGGAGCAACATGAGGGTGAGCAAACATTGACAGAATTTTCATTTTTGGGTGAACTATATCTTTAATATTAAATGCTTCATTATATATTTACTGTTGCATTGGCAGTGTGAGGAACTTCATCTGATACAGCTGCAGTTTGAGCTCTTGTCACCCATACAATCTTGCCTGTTGCTGGTTCTATTTGCCTCCAAAAGGCCATCAAGTGGGCGTGAGTCACAAACCTGTGGGACATATTTCCTTTGATATGTTAAATGTCCAAAGAACATGGGTCCTTAATTCTGGACCTCGAGATTCACTTTTCTGCAGTTTTGCTCCAACCCCAATCAAACACACCAGAACAAGCTAATCAAGATCTTCATGACTACTACAATGTTACAGGTAGGTGTGTTTAATCCAGGTTAAAGCTAAACTCTGCAGGAAAGTGTATCTCGAGGTTGATGACTTTAATTGACTTAGTTGACTTTAATTTCTAGCTATTCTTAACAGCCTTGGTAATTTTATATTAATCTGATAAACACTTAACACATTGTCTGCTTACCTTGTGTAAAAACCGAATGTCATCATCGGAGGCCGCAAACCGCTCCAAACAGAACTTGCTGTTGAGGGTTATATCCTCTATTTGTTTTCGGAGCTTTGTTATTTCCGCACGTAGATCTTCAGTGTGCTCCAGGGACAAATCCAAGGCAGCAGGCTCAGCAGTGGAGCAGTAGTCATGGTCGTAAGATTCCGCATCCATAGAGGGGGCATCATCAGTGTCCAATGTGTCTGTGTTTGGTCGCGTTATCCTTTCCCAAACTCCGGTCCGTGGGGCTGGAGGAGTGAAGTTATTCCACTGAAAAAGCACCGGGACAGCGCCATTCTTCAGACGTCTGCGTCCGGCTGGAGTTTGAGGCTCGATCAGGTCTGCACTTTGGAAATGTCGGCTGCACACTCTTGTCTGGCTTGTAACTGTAAAACTGTTGCGTCGTATGTTAACTATCCACCTCTTCTGTGTTTCCTTATCTTTGGGAAATGTGTGAAAACTGAGAAAACTGTTAAATTTAGCAGATGCAGTACACTGCGGCACACAGCAGTGGTAGCTAGAAGTGCTGTCCTCTCGTCTTTGAAAAGATACTTTTATACGTTTAGATGTCATTATGATATAAAATAATATATATAAAATATACAAATGTATATATCTATATAAAATGAAGCATCAACAAAATAAGCTCTAGCTGTTTTGGTGACTAGCGTTCCTTTAATAGCATAGCACTCTACGATCGGCGGAAGTATTCGAGCGTTGTAAGATTTCACCGGAAGTAAGTCACGCGCCGCCGTGCATAGAGCCCATTGTCCTCAGTGTGAAAAGATGGATCTCAAAATCATACAGTCACTGCTGGAAAGGGTTAAAATATGCAAAATATGCTGGCAATCTGAAGAATTTTCGGGACCTGGAGGACTTTTCTGAAGAATATTGGGCAGTTTAACTGCTCAGGACAAACAAGGGACTCATGAACAACCGTCAAAAAAAAAAAAAAACAGTCGTAAATCATCCAGGTAACCATACACAGTATTAAGAATCAAGGGTTTGTTTTTTGAGTGGGTCGTTTTTTATAAATTCAGCTATTTTTTGTCTTGTGGACCATATGTAAACTTTTTTTTTTTTTTTTTTAAATAGCTTACTCAGGACAGTACTACATAAAAAAAAAAAAATAGCATGCATATTGTATGATCCCTCTTATTTTGTTAAAATTATTCACATTTTCACAGATTCTGCAAGGGGTTCACTGTCTCACACACACACACACACATATATATATTATATATATTTATAAAATGGTTAGTTCCTGTCCTTGATTCTGATTGGTCAATAGGGTCTATTTTTTATAACTCATCTGTTTAAATTATATTAAGCCTTAAGTTCTGCATAATTAAGGACGTGGCCACTTGAGTGACAGGTAGATTGCCGCTGCTATCTGTGAGCCCTCACATTACCTCAGCTAATTCCAGCCGCTGAACTTGGCATCTCTGCCGTATTTGTGCTTTTTTCGGGATTATTTCATACAAAATAATATGGCTTGCTGTGTCACTAGTCGAGAGAGATGTGCATCTGTGTACATGTGCACACATGCGGAAGATAAACAGAACACATGTTGTTGGATCATCTTGGCATTGGCTAAAAGTTTTGTCCCCCAGATTTTTTACAATGACAATGGCTGGAGAATATGCCTCTCAAGATCCGAAATATATATCAATATTTCATAGATTTAATGCTTTTGTGGACAAAAAGTGCTGTTGTTTGGTTTTCAATGGACGCTCATGGACATTTTAACATTACCCAAGTGAGACAGATTGGATTAATCTCGGGATTGCTATTCCATTACAAAGGTATGAAGTCTTGTTTTGATTTTGCTTGTTGTCATTTGCACACCCGACACAAATTACAATTACTGGTGCTTGAGCATCTATATCATAAAAAAGAGAAATTTCAAATGATATAAGTTATCTTTATTATTATATTAGATAGTATCTAATCTTTATTAATATTTTAGATAGTATATAAGATAGATAGATAGGTCCTTAGCCTGCTAACATGGTCACGTCGCGTTAGGCGGGCGTGGTTTCAGCAACCAGGCACCTCAGCTCTAACCACATACCTCCTCTTTGCCCATTAAAATGTATCAAGATTGTACGCTTTTAGAAATATATGGATATTGGGCGGTTTCTTCATTAGGGCAATAGGGCGACGCACCACCAAAGCGAGAAAGGGACGGATTTTTTTTCAACCACAGTGTTACGCTAGCTGTCACTGCTAGGCTGTTTTGTTCTGCCTCTGGATATAGGCTATAGTCCAATCAGCGTCAATCACGTTCTGTGGAGTACCGCCTCTTTTTGGGCGATTTCACTCTGGCCGAGATTTGCCCCGAGTGCTCCCATAGACTTCCATTCAAAAAAACTTTTTTTTTTTTCGAACTGCAGGCACTGCAATGCATTCTCTATGGGTTCCGGGAGGGCTAGCACTAATGTGCTTTCGTCATCATACGTAACCTTAACTTGTGCAGCGATTGGTGGAAACGTCTCCATTTATAATCTTTAAGCTAAAGTGACATCCAATAATTTCCTCAGTCCATAACTTACATTTCACAGGCATATTCTCCATCTGTAAATGTTAGAAAGTCTGGAAAATATTTCCATTTTGCTGTCCAGGAGACAGGAGTGGAAGCACAAACTTCCGTAAACGAGAGGCGCCGTGCGCATGCGCGCCAAACAGACGGAGCGCAATAATTCTGACTAAAATATACATTTAGCTAAAATATTTGTTGTTGATTATTTGTTTTTGTTTGCGAACATAAATGTGCCATATGTAGAATTTCGAACCTACACCTAAGTGTATTTTTATGATAGAAGTAACTGTAAAGTGACTGTAGGGTAATCATAATAGATTAATAATTAGTCTGTGCTTTTTTTATTTTCAGTTTTAGTTTAGTGAATGTAACTTCTGCTTTAAAAAGCATTATTTTGTTTTTAGATTGTAGTGTCACAATGTTAGAATGTAGGCCTCATGTAATTTGACCCCTTTTTTGCGCATAATATAACATAGACTACATGGTTACATTCATGTTTGTTTTCATAGCCTTCAATACGGACATTGTTTGTAGGAAAATATTGGGCAGGATATGGAGAAAAAAAAAAAAAAAAATCACCCAGCCCTATGGCATGCTTTAAATACTGAATTTTCCATGTTTTAGATAAGCAGTAGTGATACATTACATCACATTATTTAACAATTAGCCCATTCTGCATCTCTAATTCTTTTATTTATTAATATTTTAAGGCTTTTCTTTTTTCATTTATAAAAGTTGTAATTTATTGAACCATGCTTGAGACAGTCACACCATAGGACAATTTAGAGAAAAAAAAAATCTAATAACAAAGCAGATTTTTTTTTAACAATAGGTCCATGTAAAAAAAAAAAAAAAAAAAAAAAAAAAAAACGTTTAACCATTTATTGCATTTTAAATTATGACAATACTTATATATATATATATATATATATATATAAAAAATCTCCAGTTCATGCTACTATCAATCACCTACAGAAATAAGGACTGTGATGGCGTTAGGAATAAAAGACCTCTTAAACACATTTCTATTTGCTAGAGGGATTCTACATCGTCTTCTTGACTTCAAAGGCTCAAATTGACTAAAGAGGATGTGAACTATCTGCAAGAATACTCCTTGCCGCCGCCTTCGCCCTTTCAGTGAAGAGTTGTATTAAGGGCTTCTGTGTTCTGCCAACCGTTTTACTTGCCATTGACACGGTTTTAGACAGTTTGATCTTGGATCTGCAATTTAAGGGATCATACCAGGCAGGAAAGTGAAAAGTTAATACACTCTCAGTAATGGATTTGTACACAGTCGCTGCGAGCATCTTTTGAAGATGTACTCTGAGTTCTCAGTGAAGCTCACCTGTGAATCCAGAATTGAAGCCTTTTGAATCGGTGGTGTCAAAACAATCCTTATCTCAGCTTCATTTTAAATTAGAAGCGAAAGACTTGTATCTCTTCCTAGTACTCGCGTAGTTTCTAACCTGCAAGGATGTTTTGCTACTCTTGTTTTGCTCTGTGTTTAAACGGAGAAAACACAAGTTTGGCGCTGCGGCGCTCGGACTGTGGAGCAGTGTGTTGAGTCTACACGGTTCTCATGTGGTGGTTAAGTTCGCCGCGCAGCTCAGCAGCGCTTCATTTCACTCAGACGGTCTATTCGTAATCGCCTTTACTCAGAGAGACATGGCTGAAACCGCTCCAGCTGCCGCTGCCCCGCCGGCTAAAGCTCCCAAAAAGAAGTCGGCTTCTAAGCCCAAGAAGGCGGGCCTGAGCGTCAGCGAGCTCATCGTCAAGACTGTGTCCGCGTCCAAGGAGAGGAGCGGCGTGTCCCTCGCCGCCCTGAAGAAAGCTCTTTCTGCCGGTGGCTACGATGTGGAGAAGAACAATTCCCGCGTCAAGCTCGCCATAAAGGGCTTGGTGAACAAAGGCACCCTGGTCCAGACCAAAGGGACAGGCGCCTCCGGTTCCTTCAAGCTCAACAAGAAACAAACGGAAACCAAGAAGAAGCCTACCAAGAAAACTCCTACGAAAGTAAAGAAGCCTGCTGCCAAGAAGCCCGCCGCAAAGAAATCTCCTAAGAAGGCCAAGAAACCGGCCGCCGCCTCTGCAAAGAAGGCGACAAAGAGCCCCAAAAAGGCCAAGAAACCGGCCGCCGCCTCTGCAAAGAAGGCGACAAAGAGCCCCAAGAAGGCCAAGAAGCCGGCAGCTGTTAAGAAAGCAGCCAAGAGTCCCAAGAAGGCCAAGGCAGCCAAACCCAAGACGGCAAAGCCGAAGGCAGCAAAGCCAAAAAAGGCGGCTCCCAAAAAGAAGTAAATGTCTTTTTGGTTTGTTTCTTCCTAAAACAAAACGGCTCTTTTAAGAGCCACCCACTTTCTTCCATTGAAGAGCAACGTTTCAATTAATGTAATCTCTTTATACTGTGTTGCGCTAAAATCTATTGCGCGGTCTATAGTTGCTTACGCGTTCACATCAGCATCCGAAATATAATACCCGAAACACATGGACAGTGAATAGTACACATGTACATCAACAGAGAGGCTAGATTTGATTCGAGAAGTTCAGCGGCGGATTAACCTACAAAGTTATTTTAAGTGTTCACTTCTCTGTATTTAAACGCATAAGTTAGCTGCAAATACATTTAAATTGTCCGTGTCGTGGACTCCCTTTAACAGAACAGGCTCGAATCAAGAGTCGGGCAGAGAGAGGAGGGGCTTGGAATTTGGAGGGACCCGTCGCGATTGGTTTTCAACTGTGACAGACTCTGACCAATAGATGACGAGCAAGCACCCTTAAATACTGATTGTGCCGTCAAAAAGTACTTACTTTTACGGCAGTCAGCTAAAGCTACAGACGCGAATACTTCAAAATGAGTGGAAGAGGCAAAACGGGTGGTAAAGCCAGAGCCAAGGCTAAGACTCGCTCATCCAGGGCAGGTTTGCAGTTCCCCGTCGGCCGTGTTCACAGGCTTCTGCGCAAAGGCAATTACGCCGAGCGCGTCGGTGCTGGTGCTCCTGTTTATCTGGCGGCTGTGCTCGAGTATCTTACCGCTGAGATCCTGGAGTTGGCTGGAAATGCCGCTCGGGACAACAAGAAGACCCGCATCATCCCCCGTCATCTGCAGCTGGCGGTGCGCAACGACGAAGAGTTGAACAAACTTCTGGGCGGAGTGACCATCGCTCAGGGCGGCGTGCTGCCCAACATCCAGGCTGTGCTGCTGCCCAAGAAAACCGACAAGCCGGCCAAGGCCAAGTAAATGAATTGCGGTTTGATAACTACCCAAAACACCCAAAGGCTCTTTTCAGAGCCACCTATTTTCTCCTTTACAAGAGCGAGTTGAATGATCTGATAGTCTTTAACACGTTGACGCAGTATTCCGTCTGCGTGCCCATCAGTGTGGTGAAATTCTCATCCTTAATTTTGAGGCTAAGCATTTTAACAACCCAGACAAAATAAAAGTGCATTGTAGAATTTGTCAGGGGGTGTATGCCAAATTCCAGAAGTGCTCATCCCCACAGTCGTGTACAGAGGGGAAAATGCTTTATTTTGAAGGCAATAAACAGGTTTTTCTACCATATAAAATACAGTAATGTATACAAAACTATCAAATATATTATGTAAATGACTTATTTAAAAAAAAAAAAAAAAAAAAGCTGAATAAATATAAAATCTATAATGAATGTAGTGGTCCCCTGGAAGTTGTGTCACTGGTGTTACCATTTAACAAAAATCTCTTATTTTGAAATAAAAAATCACACTGATGACATCACTTGACTTCCTTTTTCTTATTTCTTGAAGATCTATGAAGAAAGGCCAATGGAAAGTCCACTGTCTCTTTTCAGTTATCAGAAATTTTAATTAGAAAATCATAATTTCGTATGAAGCTTCTAGCTGAACTCACTGGTATGACCTACTTTATTATTGTTAGGGAATTAAAAAACAAAAAAAGCAAAAGTGAGTGTACCATGATTGACAACATGTGGTTTGATATCTTGCAGCAGCCATTTTGTAAAATGCATTTTTCATGAAAATTGTCACTGGTGTTACTGTCATTGGTGTCACCTTTGTATGAAAATTGTCACTGGTGTCTCCCATTTATAGATGAACTTAATTAAAATCTATTCATTTAGTTCTTTTGCATAAAATAGCACTAAGATTAGATGATTCTAACTTTTCTTTCTCATTGTTAATCCTCCTTTGGGCAGGTATAGCTAAATTGAGGGTATATGGCTAAATTGAGTGCAGCTAAGAAGCAGCGACTTTACAGACAGCGTATTTTACAGACATTTTTAAAATGTTGTTTATGATCTTTTACTGACTGCTTTGACTAAGTGTAAAATGATAAGTCTTTGATTGTATACCAAAAATGTAAAAATTTAGTCTCATCTGCTTAATTATAGCTGAAGAATGAGGATCTTTGGTCTTATGTGTACGTCACTGGTGATTCATTGTGTCACTGGTGTTACTGTTTTTTTTGTCTGTCACATTAAATAAAATGTGTCATATGTGACATGATAATAATTTTACATCCATTGAATTCTGCTACACTCATGAATCAAGATTTAAAGGATTGCATCATTGTTTATATTATTGTTTATAACTGTTTATTTAAATATTTTCATTTCTATAGCAAATACATGGTTGTGCAAATGAACTGACATCATTCAATCACACTTTTAACTAACCTGATTAACATAAATAACACATAATCTCCTTATTTTTTATTTTATTTTTTGCATTATCATTATTTTTCTGTAACTCTGACTGCATGTGCTGAAAAAATTGAAAAATAATATTTCATAAAAAACCTTTAAAATTGCCAGAAAAGTAAGGTAACACCAGTGACAAAAAAATGAATGGTTCATGTGGTCTTTAAATAAATGCACCAAAATAAATGAATAAATAAATAAATCATTAAGCTGTCATTTATGTGTATTCATGTTAGAAAAAGAAATACATTTTAAGACATCTTGCTATACCAAAAGTGGACATTTCTGTAGAATGACCCCTTTTACATGTTATTGGTTTCTTTAATCGTTTATATACTTTGTACTACATGCTCTGATATGTTTATTTCCAAAAATAAGATCTTTGGTGTTTCTTCTGTGCTGTAAGATTAAGTAGGCTACTTTCCATCAGAACTGATTAGGTGATGTAGGTCTTCTTATCAAACTATGTCAGTTTCCATCTCTGCAGACATGAGATAATGCAAGATCTGCAATATTCTCTTAAAGGTGTAAAAACAACACCTCATATATCTATTTTCATCTATCTTTGACATTTGACCAGTCGGGCCGATCTAGCGGTTACACCATGGCATGATGGATAAATTTGTTTGACCTTTTATTAGACCAAAACATAAGCTTAAGAGGATATAATTTTCATGCAAATACATTAGTTGCTCTTATTTTGCTCTTTGCTTTCTGCTTCTCTTCTACATCTCCTTTAATTTAGCAAATATCGTACTTCTTTGGGGTCCTTCTTTCTCTATGCTTTGATCTTCACAGTCTTCATCTGCTAGATACAATACTCTGGATTTTATTATGTACTTGCTTAATTTGTGTCTATAATTTTACATTTTTACTTAATATAAATGTGTTATTCCTTATTCAAATTCAGTCTAATCATTGTTTGTCTGCCTGGATCTCATTGCATCAAAGGTAAACCTATCGAGCAGACTGTAATAGTGGTTTTACATTATTTAAAGTTTTTAAACCAAACAATGTAAAATTATGGTATTCTGGAAATTATATGGTATTACTTTGAGTAACTTAAGTGACACGTGTACAAACATACCAATCATAGATCAAAACATTGTTAAACGTTGCTGAATTATAAATAATTATGCTACTAATATATAAAGAGCTTGTTTGGGAGCCTAAAGAGCATGAGTTGAGCCAAGTCATCTGGCTCACTAAAATGAGCCCGAATTCCCATCACTAACACTGAATAGAGGATCTTTGAACGAAACGCACTGTCATTGGCCACCTCATGCTGCGACTCAATAGCCAATCACACGCGCATCTGCCGACGCACTGCCCAATGAGCGCAACGCAGCCGTAGGGTTTAAAGAGCTGAGGCAAACGGATAAAGTCATTCTGTATCGGAAAATAGCACCGATCCTTTGGTAAAATGGCAAGGACGAAACAGACTGCTCGCAAATCCACCGGTGGCAAAGCCCCGAGGAAGCAGCTCGCTACCAAAGCCGCCCGTAAGAGCGCTCCGGCCACCGGCGGCGTCAAGAAGCCCCATCGCTACAGGCCCGGGACCGTGGCTCTCAGAGAGATCCGCCGTTATCAGAAGTCCACCGAGCTGTTGATCCGCAAACTGCCCTTCCAGCGGCTGGTGAGAGAAATCGCTCAGGATTTCAAGACGGATCTGCGCTTCCAGAGCTCCGCTGTCATGGCCCTGCAGGAGTCCAGCGAGGCTTATTTGGTCGGTCTGTTTGAGGACACCAATCTGTGCGCCATCCACGCCAAGAGGGTCACCATCATGCCCAAGGACATTCAGCTGGCCCGCCGCATCCGCGGAGAGCGTGCTTAAACTCTTGACTGCGTAACATCTGAATTCCCAAAGGCTCTTTTAAGAGCCACCTCAGTGTATCTAACAAAGCAGAATTTCCTTTCAAAAGTGTAATGATTCCAAAGGCAGAATGGTAAACGTTGAACATACTTGAACTTCACTGGCATCATCCTCCATCCCCACTGTCACCTGTAGCGTAAATACACTTCCCAACTAGATTTTTAGTTCTGGGTGTATATAAGTTAATGAACGCGTAAGGAGTTGCGTTTTATTGCTTATGCAGTGCAAATCCCCGTGGAAGTAAGGACATTTAGAGACCGCCATAAAGGGAACTGACTTCACTAAAATGTATTGTTTACATAACATGTGAAATCAGTTCCATTGTTTTTCTTAAGTCAACATTATTTGCATTTATTTTTTATTCATCCACTCACTCTTTCGAGATGGAATATATTTGATAAACGCTGATTGCTTCTTTGAAAGCAACCTTCAGTCTGCTGGAGCGACGTCCCTCATATGACGTTTCATACATAGCTCCGCCTTCATGTGTTTCAACAAGGTCCTGTAAGCGATTGTAAAAGCTCTTCTTGCACGCCCTGCTGGCATTCAGACATTCAGCTGTGAATAAAACTTATCAGTTACAACTATGTCAGGAAGAGGCAAAGGCGGTAAAGGGCTCGGAAAAGGAGGCGCCAAGCGTCACCGTAAAGTTTTGCGCGATAACATCCAGGGAATCACCAAACCCGCCATCCGTCGTCTCGCTCGCCGTGGCGGTGTCAAGCGCATCTCCGGTCTGATCTACGAGGAGACCCGCGGAGTGTTGAAGGTGTTTCTGGAGAATGTGATCCGCGATGCCGTCACCTACACCGAGCACGCCAAGAGAAAGACCGTGACCGCCATGGATGTTGTGTACGCGCTGAAGCGACAGGGACGCACCCTGTACGGTTTCGGAGGTTAAATTTCTTCGCTGTACTGAATGGACCCAACGGCTCTTTTAAGAGCCACCCACGTTTTCAAAAAGAGTACGTTGATCATGTCCGCTATTATTTAGTAGCCATACTTAAACTACGCCGTCTGAAGAAGTATGGGATTTGAGTGACTTCCAGGTCTTGATAAATAGTGTTGTTCCTATTGTGTGTTTTATGAAATATCAGATTAAGGGTTTTTAAAACTATCATACAAGCAGTGTTTTCATGACGAAAGGTTAGTGATTGTCAAACACGACTGACTGAATGAATTCATACGGGTTATTGAGTGTTTTAAGTTTATCATCTTGCGATCATGTACATGTTATCACTTTGAGAAAACCAAGGGGAAGAAAATGAAATAAAAAACAATCGTATTTACAGATGGCTGTACTATATGCCAAATATAATGCTGAAAATAATATGAACCATTTCTGTTAAATATGGTCTGAAAAATCTACAGAGAGGTTTGGAAGTTTGAGTATGGAAAATGTAGGAACCCTGCAACGAGCTTCATTTTACACTAAGGTTAAACTAGCTCGAGACATAAAGGCGTTCTTGCCAAAATCCGGGACTGAATCCCGTGGCCCTTTATTTGTGTATTGATGCTGATGTATGATCTTCAAATACGTATACACATTCTCTCAAAGAGTTAATTTAATATACACAATAGACAATATTATGTAAGGACGTTGCGGAATTACAATTGTCAATTTTAAAGCGCTTTATTGGCATGTTTGTGACGAGCGGGAAAGTGTGGGGGAAGTGACGTCACTGGCGGGTCTGGCGATGGGAAGATTCACATTTAGAAGCTTTCAATTGGCAGATGTGTTTCTCTAGCAGCCCGTTTCTGACCAATCCAGCCCTCTGAAATTAGCATGAGCTTTCAATAAATACCCAGTACACCACTCTTGACAGACCAATATTTTGTAGTGCCAAGAGCTTACTAGTTTTGTTATATGCACATAAACACGCATTCAGAGATTTCATTAATGAGTTGACAGTCATAGCTGTTACTTTTTGCCGAATAAATAACCGTTTCTGTGAGCGGGAAAGTTCAGAAACGTGTGTGGGAGGAGATTCAGGGGTGGTGCTATAGGAGGGCACAAAGGAGCAGACGTGTCAATGCAGCGCGCCTTTTCTACCCAATGAAATACCTTCCAACTATTGGTTGCGTGAATACAGCCAATCAGAGGGAGAAAATCCAGCCCTGTCAAATTACCATGAGCTTCAAATAAATATCCAGTGCATCCGTATCCCCGGAACTGTGATGTTTATGCCGAAGAAGAACATTCCCGATCCAGGGAAATCTGTCTTCAAAGAAGGTGCGCTCACCAAGACAGCCGACGAAAGAGAGAGAGAGAAGAAAAATATGAAATCTAGAATAAAAGAGAGTTACGCAAAAATACAAAGTTTTCCTGTTCTTATTTTTTAGCGGCGGTCTGGCCACGCCCACCCTCAGAGCGGATCATTCATATGATAACAACCTGAAATAAGCCAAAGGAATGTGGTAAACGCCCCCTATCAATAAGATAAAATTAGCAGCAAACATTTGTTTGCCTTTATTGACCTTTTAGCACGATGGCACGTCACGCACGCGAGCAAGCTCTCCGGATGATCGTAGACAGCGAGGAAGAATTCAGTTTTTCCTCAGAAGACGACGACGAAGTTGATGATGAAGGCCTGCACTTTGAAGAGGGCTTTGATCCAGCGCAGGACACGTTTTCTGATGAGTAAGCCATTTATTCTTATTTTAGTTACTGGAGTCGCATCACGTATAGCTGTTTCAGACCTATATGGCCAGGTTGAAATCTACCTGTTCGTTACATTGAGGCAAATGTGTTGTCCTGTGGGCTTTTCATTACATCTAAATGTCTTACAAAACCCTGATAGCACACGTACATCTCGGAGACGTCTATTTGAGGTGCGTATTTTTTTAGAGCGTTTGCTCATCTGCAATACGTCTATAGGACGTTTCCTGTCAGATGTCAAATAGACGTTTAGAAGATGTCTTTAAGATGTTTATGATTTAGAATGTATGTAAAACTGACATCTTAAAGATGTCTATCAGATGTTTGTAAACAGCGGATGTTTTCCAGATGAAGTGATCTTTAACAGACATCTTGCAGATGTATGTGTGCTATCTGGGAACGAGCACGTACATTTTATGCTCTGTAATGTGGAGGGGGGAAAAAATGTTTAGACAACACTATGGTCTAGTTTGGGTTTGCTCAGGACCGGCATTTGCTGTAAAATACTGCCTCATCAACGGAGCTTAACTACGTTCTCCATTATCTGCTTAGGTGTAAATGTTTTGAATGCGCATGACATAAGGTTGTTGATGTGCCCCATCAACACATATAAAGTGCGTGACCATATCCATTAATTGCCAATCGCTTATGCATGCACTGGTATGCCACCTTAGGCAATCTAAGCTGATAAATGTTTACTAATATTTGTGCTTGTACCTTTTTCTTTTCTTTTCTTTTCTTAGGAATGTGGCTCCTTCACGTGCACCTCATACAGGAGCGGCACACAAGCGTCGTTCAGTTTTCAACGTGGTTGAGAATCTTAACGAGTAAGTGCGCATTCACACCTCATTTTACAACTGACAGTTTAATTTTGATTACATACTGTGAAATAATACACACAAAGTATATGTGCGTTGTAATGAGTGGGCAATATGTCAATATTAGTAATTGATAATGTTGTTGTGATCCTGTTGTCAGCATGCTCACTTTTGTTTTCTCCCCCCTCAGATGTGAGAATGACCAGATACCTGTTGCAAAGAGAGCCAAGATTCTGTCATGGAGGGCAGAAACTGATGTCGACATGAATCCGAAGCCTCTGAGATTCCTGCCTGCGCGGGAACCTGGGCCGCAGTTGAGTCTCGCTGAGTCGCACTCCCCTATGAGTCTTTTCAAACTGTTTTTCTCAGAGAGCGCCGTGTCAAATCTGTGCCACAACACAAACGCTCAGGCTGCCAGGGCACTTGCAAAGGGTCGCAAATACAGTTGGACAGATGTCAGCGTTGACGAGATGTACCGCTACATTGGACTCGTTTTCTACATGGCCACGGTGAAGATGAGCTCCATCGCCGACTACTGGCGGCAGGACAGTCTTTTCTCTTTGCCTCTTCCTGCCACAGTTATGTCAAGGGACAGATACCGCACCATTTCATGGAATTTGCACATGAGTCACCCAGATGCAGACAAGGAAAATGACAAAAAGAGGGGCACAGCTGAACATGACCAACTTTTTAGGATCAAACCTCTCATGGACACTATCCGTCTTGCGTGCAAAGCCTTCTATCATCCTAGAAGAAATTTAGCTGTCAGGGAAAGACTGGCGGCATGCAGAGCAAATTTTGGAATGACACGGTTCACGAAAGCCAAGCCAACAAAGCTGGGCTTCAAGTTTTTTGTCCTTGCTGACTCATCAAACGAATATACTGTGGACCTCGCTGTGTACACGAGCAAGAACAGCTTTCCTACAGGCCATGGGATTTCATATGATGCTGTGATGTCTCTTCTGGACAAGAAAGTTTTGGGCTCTGGGTACCATGTTTACATGGATGATTTCTTTACAAGTCCAAAGCTCTTAACAGACCTGCTTGCTATGAAGTTTGGTGCTTGTGGGACTTACAGAGACTATAGGAGGGGCTTCCCACAGAGCGCATCTAATTCACTGACCAAGAAGTCCACCAGGGGATCCATCAGGTGGATTCGGGATGGGCCTCTTGTGTGTGTGAAGTGGATGGACAAAAAAGAGGTGTCTGTTTGTTCCACCATCCATGCTGCCTATACTGGAGACCGTGTGCAAAGAAAAGTGAAAGCACAAGATACATGGAGGACAAAGACTTTTCCGTGTCCCGCACCTGCGACTGCGTACAACCACCACATGGCGGGTACCGACCTGTCCGATCAGCTGTTGGAGTACTACACTGCACAGCACAAAACCATGAAGTGGTACAGAAAGGTCTTTCTACACTTCTTGGACATTGCTGCCACCAACGCTTTCATATTGCACAAGGAGCTACACGGCAACATGACACGCAAGGAGTTTATGGAGCAGCTTGTTGCAGATCTCTGTGGTGTGTCTCAGAAAGAAGCACAAAAACAGACCGGTATCGACCACGTGCCGGTTCCAGGAGCCGAGTTGACCTCGAATGTCAGAAAAATTGCAACTACCGGTCGCCGCATATGTGCGCATTGCAAAGCAGTGTTTGGCAAGAAGCAACAGACACCTTGGAAATGCCAGGCATGTGACGTTCACTTGTGTCTTCAGTTGAACAGGAACTGTTTCCAGGAATGGCACAAAGGTGTGTGAGTGTGTTCAAAATGTGCCTTTATTCACACACCCCTTTTGTGCACTATGTTTGCAAATAAACTACAAAAAGTCTCTTCACATTCTCATTTCTCATTCTCATTTAATGTTCATATTAATAGACTCATTAGGAAATAGATAAATATCTCTGCGGGTGTTGAATGACCACTGGCATTATCTTGCATACCGTTTTTCTATAACAAGAAGATCAGCAGTACAGTCTAGGCTGAATACTGTGTAGTGCGATGTGATCCTACCTCAGATTCTATATGATTTTAAATATGTGATGGGAGATTTTAGACCTCCAAAAATTCAGAACAGGTAAGCTTTATTAAGGTTTCTTGAGTTGAACCACCTTTTTTTTTTTTTTTTTTTTTTCCCCAGCACAGTACTGATTGACTTATATGGCTTCCTGACTGCAACAAACACAGGAGAAGGAAAAAAAAAATAATATTTACAACCAAAGGAAATAGCACCCAATCCCTGCAGCCTACGTGGTGAAGGAAAACAGTCATATTTACACTATTTACAATGCAGTCAAAAGGGAACACACTTGCCACAATGAAAAAAAAAAAAAAAGACCAAACTTAGAAATAAACATACAAACTAAGAAATAAACATACACAAATATAAACATACATACAATTATTCTAGAATAAAACAACTTTACTTGTGCAAACTCCCTATTAAGACTTTGAGGGAATTCCCATTTTGTGCCTTGGGTTTTCCTTTTCACCTCCCATCTTTTATTTCACCTGGGCAAGACTACAAACCTTCTCACAGAGGTTACAAACCAAAGCTTTCTTTTCCCATGTAATGCATCAGCCATGGTCCCACACCAGCTAAACACCCGCTTGCTTCACCTGCTTACAGTAGCCACGCCCCAAACTCTCACTATAGACTGCAACAATCCCCTCCCACTTTTTTTTTGGCGACTCTTTAATCTTTAGAATTGTCTGTACAACATTATGAGTAATGTAGTTTTTCGCTACTAATTCTGCTGTTAAACATTATAATTTTAAAACTAAGATGAAATAATGTGAGCTGATGGGCTGAAGCAAATACTATTGATTAACAACCTCATAGCTCACAGTAGAGCTGTCTTTAAAGGAGCCTTTGTGGCCAATATGTGCCCTTGATGAGCACTTGTGCGAATCTGCACTGAGGCATTGGCCTTACTGTGAGATCCACAATGAGTTTGAGTTAAAGATGACCATGACATTGCCAGATTCATTTAGAATTATAAAAGAAAAAAAAAGAAGAAAAAAAAAAGACAAGGAGATGTCACAAAGTGAGATCTTGCAGATCTCTGCCTTTCAATTTAAATGTATATTTTTGATTTGGTTGCATTTTTAACACTTTGTTTGGCAGTTTTACATTGTGACCTCATGGTTAAATTATGCCCTACATGTATTTTCCAAGAGTATAACAACACATATAATTAAAATAATACCAAAGAAATTATTTAAAAATATAACCAGTTAATGCCCTGACTATCCAGATTTCCTTTTATTTTGATGAATTTCTTTATTAACATAAAGAGGGCGTTTTTGTTTAGGACAAGGTTTGTGCCTTATCTCAAGAATCAGTGATGTAACTTTTGCCGCTCTAGCGGTTATAAACAAAACTGCATGCGTCTTGCGGAAGAATATTTTAGCCGGAGCTACTTTTCTGTTTATGTTTATGATGAGTCACGCAGGTACACTTTTAAAAAATAACTGTAAATTTTACAGTAAAATACTGGCAGCAGGGTTGCCAGCCAGTTACTGTAATTTTTACAGCAGTCTTACTGTAATTTTTACAGCAGTCTTACTGTAATTTAATTTACAGAATTTTACTGTAATCTAGAATACAGTAATATTCTGTAAATTAAATTACAGAAACACTACTGTAAACATTACAGTAACTGGCTGGCAACCCTGCTGCCAGTATTTTACTGTAAAATTTACAGTAATTTATGTATTTTGTATACTGCATTTTTACAAAAAATATATTGCATACTGCATTTAACATACTTCTTTAAATAGCAAATACACATTCAAGTAGTTTACTGTGAAAAATACAGCATTTTTTTTTTAAAGCTGTATTTTTCACAGTAAACTACTTGAATGTGTGTATTTGCTATATTTAAAGAATATGTAAAATGCAGTATACAATATATTTTCCCTATTGCTCACTTAATGACTGGCAGCTGCCAATTTTAAATTTAAACTATTAACTGCATAAGCTTTAAACAAATTTTAACTGCATTAAGTGTTGTATAATGCATAACTTTAATTTTGAAAAACAGGTCAAAATGTAATATATAACTTTCAAATTTACATGAAAAAAATGCCATAAAAAGTGTATTATTTTGAATTTATTTTTTATTTAGAAAATCATTTTCTTTTTTAAATTGACATAAAATTGTGTCATGAAAATGTTTTTAAATTACTTATTGGCCATCATGGCCCTTCACACAAAGAAATACGCAAACTGCGTTATAACTATAACTTGACCAACATGGTCATATAAAAACATTTCTTAAAACCCAGATCACTTTCATCACTTCATGAACAGACCAACATGGCCAAACAACAAGTCCAACAAACTTGCGATCAAAAAAGAACAATCTGCTCCAGATGATGTTCCATCCCAGGATTCAAAGAGAGGCTAGAAATATTGAAAGGAACAAAGAGGACAATACATTAGATATATTACAAAACATAATAATACATTCAGAGACTGATAGAGGGATGACAGATACAGTCAGTAACAGATAGAGGGATGATAGATACAGTCAGATACAGAAAACCTACCTAAAACCACACAGAAAATGTGGTATGTGGCATAAAATCATTTGAATAAAAAAAGAAAATACATATTTTATACTTCAAAACATTTATTGTCATGAATTATATTAATAAGTCAAAGAACAAACTGCACAATATGATTTTAAGCAGTAAAAAAACAAAAAAAACAAAAAACAGGAAATGTCCAGCAAAGAACAGTTTTTTTTTGTTTTTGTTTTTTTTGTTTTTTTCCCATTTCATTAGGCAGATAACATTTTAATTTCAAAACTTGAATACAAAACTTGAATATCTGAATATCAAGGGGCCGGGAATCTGACAGACCAGAAGGAATGTTTACAAGTCTGTACTCTTCCACCTTTTCAAAAACGTAGGCATAAAAGTGACCATCAAAATATTTTACATTAACAGTCCTTAAAAAAGCAAACAAAATGTTTTTGTCTAACTTTGGAAATAAATGAACTACTTCACCAAAGACAAACTCATGTTCACAACTGGTTGGCAACATCAAAACGCTCCCTGTTCTGTATGTGTGTCCACAAAAACTGACTGAGTTTGACACATGAATTGCCTCTGTTACTTCATCTGCAAAGGAGCACATTTCATTACTTATTTGGTCACCATACTCCAAAGAACGAACAACAACAGGATATGCATTTGGAACACGTTTTATGAGCTAATGGTTCCCCAAATTGCATTTGCTGTACCTGGTTTTTGAAAGCCAGAGTTTTGGATATATTCTAAAAATTGCAAACAGCATGTGTCTGCCATTTGAGGGGATTGTGTTTGGATTCAAATCTCATACACCAAAGTTTAGACAAAGGTCCACACTTAATCATAATGTTTGGTGTGAGATTTTTAGCCGGATAAAGCTCTTTGAACAACTTGTGATGATCTATGATAAGCCGTTTCAGGAATACTGCAAGACCTCTGGTAACAACAGGTGCAAATATAATGCTGCATATCTCTCGTAACAAAATGAACAATTGCCAATGCAAACTTTCAGGATTGACAAGGTCCTCCAAAAGAAAAGGCAAGTTTAGTATGAGACACCACATCTGTGATGCTGTTTGTTTGATTGGTGTCTCAGATTTCGGGTTAGGGATGACACTTGGTTTGTTTTTTGTGTTTAAATACCCATTGTAGCTGGCTATTCTTTCATTCAACTGTTCCAGGGACAACATTCTTCTTCAAAAATGTAGTGCTGAAGTAAAAGTTTAACCTCCAAGGCCCAACACCTTCGAGCACATCATGCATTATGTCAACACCTACATTTTCAGTAACATGAAAGTATTCCAAGGCATTCAAGCACGAGTCTTCTTTGATTCCTGTAATGGTTACATCATTTGTGAACTGAGATTGCATATATATATAATATATACCATCAAGAATATTTAAGTACCATTTTGATGAATGCAACACCCACATCCTCTCTCTCTGCTGTTTGTAAACAAAGTGTCAGCTAAGTTTGTTCCCGAGCATGCATCATGTGAGACAGAAGGCTCACATGTGAGTTGACCCTGTGTTTATTTAGAGCAGAGAGGGAGAATGTGCATGTTGCTTGTCAAACTGGTATTTACTTGTGCTCATCTTTTTTTCTTTCTTGGTTGTTAACAGTGGTACTTGTGCTTATCCTTGATGCCACAAATTCCCAACATTTAAGCTTCTGTACATATGCCATACACAACAACGCTGCAGACTGTTGTGAACGCACTCAGGACCGTTTGCCATGGTTTACAGGTAACAGTTTTAATTATTTATCACAGATTTTACAGAGAAGTTTAAAAAAAGTTTGTAATTTTTTTGTAAATGAAAAAATGGATAATGACTTATATTCAGTTCAAGTTGAAATGGCTGTCAAAGTCAATTAATAATATACTTAAGCATTTAATTATTACTAACCATCATTACAGTTTTCAAGTTGATCCAACAGAGAGGTTACACTCCCTTTCTCCAAAGCGGCAATGTTTTTCAGTTGCGGAATAACTGATGATTCCCATTTTCGGATCAAGAGCTCGCCCTTTTCCATGAAACATCTTTTCAAACTCTGCCTCTATTCAATGTGTATAGAATAGCAGAATCCGAGTTATTTCCAGAAAACCAGAGATTTAAAAATTAAAATAATTTGAAATCTCTCTGGTAAATTCAAAAAGGAATCTTTTTTTTTTTTTTTTTTTTTACATCTATCATAGTATAATTTGGAATCCATGAAGTGCTACAAATATGACATCGGAACGCGGAAGACTAATTTACCACTGGTTCGGTTAAGATTTTTCCATGGGATTTTTTCAAACAATATGTACTGTACTGTACCTGATACAGGGCTGGGTGAGATGACCAAAAATTATCCTGATAAAATTTTTCCACATCAGTCAATATAGACTCCTGTTTTGCCTTGTACCTTGTGTGTTGCTATAGTTACCCTCATTAGTCCCCATGACTTCTAATCACCAACACCTGTCCCTCATCAGCCCATTGTTAACATGTCTATTTAAACCTCTGTGCTTCAGTAGTTGTTTGTTGGTTGTTGCTCCTGTGCGTGTTCCTGCCGTTGGTCTCGCCTGCTCTCTGTGGATTACTCCTGTTTATGAATTACCTGTTTGTTTGTTTGTTTGTAAGTAAACGTTTGTGCTTGCATTTGTGCTTGCATCTCACTCCGTCTCATGCCTGCTCACACGTTACAGTACTTTTCTGACAGTCAAGAGGTTGTGAGCCCCAGCAAAAGCAATCATTTGAATTTTCACGCCATTCAAATTTTGCAATTATTTTACAAATATTTAGCTGTCTATGCAGTTTTGACATTAAAGTTAACTTGTTAGCAGCCTGCTGAAATGTCATGAAAATATTTCACCATAACGCTTAACGTTCATGTTCAGATCGATTACAACTACACTTTAGACATAATCAATTAAACTAAACTGACTGTAGAAAATGACTTTGACTAAACCCATTATTAACAATGACAACAGCAGAAAATGTATTTTTCGAATATAAATATAAAAGATTTAATGTACAACTTACGAGTCGTCTTAGCAGTCATCCGCAAAAACGCAAGTGACCTTCTCCAAAAAGGCGGTTTCAGCGTGACGTAAGGGGAATTCCCTCAGTGTCAAAATGGCTGCCAATCAAATAAAAGATAGCCTGCTGAAATGTCATGAAAATATTCCCCATAACGCTTAACTTAACCGTTAATGTTTATTTTCAGATCAAATACATCTACACTTTAGATATAATCAATACAAAGTACATCACAATTACACAATCTTACTACTTTGTTACTGACACCATGCCACTGTTCACTGACAACGTCTAAAATGAGCTAATAGCCTACTGAGTTAACGATACATGGTCGAAAGGTGCGGTCATATTTAATGGCGCTTGGCGGAACTTCACGTGCCATATTCAGTCATTTTAATAGAAAATATTCAGGAAACTACTTCTTTTAAAACGGTATTATGTGTTTGCAGTACTTCTTGTACCGCTACACTACTGATGAACAATTATTGATGATTAACCTCTTTGCCCTACGAAATTTTGCATCGTGGGCCGTTCTGTTAGAAACCAAACTAAACTGATGACCAAACCCATTATTAACAATGACAACAGCAGAAAATATTTTTTCGTATTCAAATATAAATATCAACGATTTCAAGTAACGTTACAACTTACCTGAAGAGTCGTCTTAACAGTCACCGTCGCAACTTGTCTCCTCCATTACAAAAATGCAAGTGACCTTCTCTAAAAAGGCAGTTTCAGCATGACGTGAGGGGAATTCACACAAATGGCTGCCAATCAAGTAAAAGATGGCAGGCTATACCATTACGGTTTACAGAAGCCGAAAGTACATTTTTGCACGGTGCTTAAATTCTGTCATAAATTGCTCACATTCTTTAAGTTCCTAACCCACACGCATTTTGTTCATCTATTCATCCATATCCCACCCAAAAAAGTTCATAAAGAGATAGTTTATTCCAAGTCTTATGAAGAGACACGATTGCTTTATATGATGAACAGATTTAATTTAAGCTTGTCACTTATAAACATTGATCAACGAATATCTCATGGACTGTAAAAAAAAAAAAAAAAAAGATCTCACCACAGTGTATGACGCGCGAGTATGGACCTTCCTTTTGCACAGCTCACAGTCAAATCAAGCATGCTTTGCTATGGCCAAATATGAATGACGTAGGCCTATACGTTCACGAAAGTTTATGTGCATAACAGCCAAAATTAAATCTTTTCATGATGTAAGTCGATCTAGTCTCTTCATAAGACTTGTATTTAACCCCTCGATTGATAGATTTATTAAACGATCTCTGCTGAAAAAAACAAAAACAGCAGGTTTTTATGCTGGTAAAGTAGGTTTTGAAGCTGGTATGCTGGTCCTATGCTGGTCCTATGCTGTTCCTAAGCTGGTCCTATGCTGGTCCTAAGCTGGTCCAGGACCAGCATGGACCAGCTTAAGACCAGCATAGGACCAGCATAAACCAGCTCAAACCAGCATTCTTTGTTAATATTAACACAAAACTAAGCAAAGCCACAAAAAAAGAGCACCATCCTAAATGTCCTCACATGGATATGGAAGAGTTACGTTATCTTATGGAAAGATAAACTGTTTCTCTGAAAATAAAAAGGTGGAGAACCTTATTATAAACCTTATTATAAACTTAAGTGCGCTGCTCCGTTGTTTTATCCATTAAGCACAAATAAAAGCCTGACGACGCTAAATGAGTTCAGTTTTCTGATAATATAATTCACATATTAAAGTTTGGCAATAAATTAAATGTAACAACTAAAACTACAATTATAATTATACTAATATTACCTTCTGAGTTGTTTAAGGCAAGTAACTTGTGCTGTTATTTTATCGTTTTACCGGTTATATGACAGAATGTAATATATGTTTTTGTTATATATTTAAATGTTAGTAAATGGATTTGAACTCCGTAGTGGTCTGGGTTCAAACATTCCGACACGCAAAGTGAAGCATTCACGCCCCTGTATTAACCAACATCAGTAATATTACATCTAATGTGAATTAGAAAATCATATACTGACAATATACAACAATGCCATGGTCTCTGGAGAGAGGTTTGGTTAAGTGATATTTACATTCCACGTTCCATGTTGTTGATGGTGACGTCTACCACTGGTTGTGCTGGGTGACAGTGCGGTGGGGAGAGGAGCCAGAATCTGTTTCAACAGCCTTGAACATGAAGCTCTGTGGGATGCTGATCTCCTGAAGCACCAAAGGGTCCTAAAATCTGGAAAACACAGATGAGGCCCTGACGTAGGTGCAGAAGGTCCTTAACAATCTGGAAAATGCAGACGAAGGTACCTTGAAGTGAAGGTTTGCTCTCCTGACCTTGTTGCAAATGTCTCTGTGTGTCTTCTGCCTCTCTGGGCCAGACACTCAGAACTTGGTCAATCCGCTTTTGTCTCTCTGGAGTCGTTACTGTCTCGCTGGACGAAAACTCTGAATGTAGTCTTTGTTAATGTCTCTTTCCTCACTTGCTGGAGGCTCAGAACGTGGTTGTATCTGTTGCTGCCTCACAAGCTGTAGACTCAGATCATGGGATCTGTTGTTGTCTCTCTGGACGAACCAGAGGCTCAGAATGTTACAATGTATCTGTTATGTCCCAGCTTCACATGCCAGGACTCAGAACGGCATATCTGTTATGTCTCACCCGATAGGAGATGAGGAGGAGATTGTAATTTCACGAGTTCACACTCACAAATAATCTGTTGTGGCGATACCATTAACACAATTCATGTCGTTTTCACACAAAATGTAATCAATGAACACATTTCTAAAATGCTTAAATTTTCTTTTCATATAAGCTTACCCCATACCAAAATCAAGGATCCTTCTCATCTTACTTGCAAATGCTTAAACACATCAAATCAGAAATGAAGACCCAATCATTAAATATAGTATAAACCCACAACAGCAGCTCAGAAATATTGAAAAAATATATAAAACAAATACTGAAACAATTGATAAGCATTTTTAATTGGCAGATGACTGAAATATTGAGAAATAGCAGATTCCAATCTCAGTTGGAGGCATAGTCAGGTGTGAAGTTCTTTCCATTACATGAACATACAGTAAAA
Source organism: Ctenopharyngodon idella (assembly GCF_019924925.1). Classification (NCBI taxonomy): domain Eukaryota; kingdom Metazoa; phylum Chordata; class Actinopteri; order Cypriniformes; family Xenocyprididae; genus Ctenopharyngodon; species Ctenopharyngodon idella. The sequence continues at coordinate 27,435,169 of NC_067243.1, read as the reverse complement.
TAGGACTCTTTGAATCGGTCTTGTTCAGTGTGGATGAAGAACAACACAGAGGAGCAGAGTGAGAAAATAATGTCTGAGTAAGGGAGAGGAATAGATTAAGGAGGAGAGGAGAAGTTGGATTAGGACAAGGGAGAAGAAGAGGTATGGGAGAAAAGAATGTGTGCTGGACTGTGCATCTTTATGGTTTTCCCGCTCACACATGTGGAACCTGCTTATTTCTGCCATGAATATAACATAAAAAAGGTAATTGTGTCTTTTTATCTCACAATTCTGTGTAATAACCGATGTTCTCGAATCCAAGAAACACCTTTAGGAATAAGTCGTAAACTTCTAAACAACTAAGGCCCAACAAAACTGCATTTTGAAAATGTTGAATGTTTAAATTCAAAATGTTAGTTTAACATCATTGTATAGTTAACATCAGCTCTTCAGCTTCAGTGTCCTTCAGACTTTAGTACCAATCCCAGTTTAACCCGCCTGTGTAATTCTGAACACCTTCGTTATCTTGATCTAGTGTGTTTGTTTAGGGTTAGAGCCAAACTACTATATAGCCTGACCAAAACCCCAACATCTGTGCAAATATCAAACATATAGTGTAAATAATACGACTATTTTATGAATTAGCATTTTATAGTGCTTAATTCAGAATATAACAAAATTACAATCAGTGACCTGTGCTTTATTATTTAGATGTATTCATTTAGCAGATGATTTTATCCAAAGAGACTTATGAAGGAACACCGTATTAAGGAGGCAATGGCACAAGAAATGCAGCAATACAAAGTTTCAAACATTGTCCAGAAAAGTGCAAGCTAGAACAAGGAGAGAAATTAGAAAAATAAGTTGCTATGGCTTACTTTAAATGAGCAAATCATTCAGATGAGCTTCAACACAATCCTCATTCACTTGTTGAAAACTGAGATGAATGACAAAAAAGGTGAAACATATGACGATTTACATTTTAATTTAACTGATATGATGTACATCAGCTTATGAAAACGTAAATTTAAAACATTATTCGCGTGATGAGATGTAGTATTATTATTATTATTATTATAAGGACAGATCTGCTGAGCGAAGATGAGGGCCAGACAGGAGAGTCACAAACAGACTCGGATTCTCCGGATGATGTTCGTGTGCTTCAAGCTGCCCAAAACAACAGCTGTATGAAAGCCTCCTCACGCCCCTCACTAATGCTGATTTCATTAAAGTCGCATTCAGACTGTTTTCTGAACACACAGCGGACGCGTTCAGGCTTTTATCAACGTTTCCATTAAAACGAGGGCTCAAATGTACACGCGGCTTTTCCCCGTGGCTGATGCTCGCCTTGGATTTGGTCTGACGGAGGCAAAAGAAACATTTCCTCTCCGCGTATTTTAGTCTCCAGTGAAAGCTCAGAACCTCTGCTCGGTGCTCACTTTGTTTTGACTGCGACAAACTATTTTACCACTCCAGTTTTGTCCCAAATGTAAGAGAAGAAAACACAAACGCGAGAGGCTCGTGAAGACGCAGATACGCCGAGCACGGCGGTTGAGTCTATAAGGTTCTCATGTGTTATTTAAGAGCGCAGCGGCGCTCGAGCGCTGTTCATTGCCGAAATCACACAGCGTTTGAAAGACTGTAGATCCGACTCCAGAGAGAGATGGCAGAAACTGCTCCAGCCCCGGCTGCTGCCGCCCCGGCCAAAGCGCCCAAGAAGAAGTCAGCTGCGAAAGCCAAGAAAGCAGGTCCAAGCGTCGGTGAGCTCATCGTCAAAGCTGTGTCCGCATCCAAGGAGAGGAGCGGCGTGTCCCTCGCCGCCCTGAAGAAGGCTATCGCCGCCAGCGGCTACGACGTGGAGAAGAACAACTCCCGCGTTAAGATCGCCATCAAGAACCTGGTGACTAAAGGCACCCTGGTGCAGGTCAAAGGGACCGGCGCTTCGGGCTCATTCAAGCTCAACAAGCAGCAAGCCGAGACCAAGAAGAAGCCGGTCAAGAAAGCGGCTCCTAAAGCGAAGAAGCCCGCGGCCAAGAAACCCGCTGCTGCCAAGAAGCCCAAGAGCGCAGCGGCAAAGAAACCCGCCGCAAAGAAATCGCCCAAGAAGGCCAAGAAACCCGCCGCCACAGCCGCCAAGAAGGCGACGAAGAGCCCCAAGAAGGCAAAGAAGCCAGCAGCCGCTAAGAAAGCAGCCAAGAGCCCCAAAAAGGCCAAGGCGGCTAAACCTAAGGCGGCAAAGCCTAAAGCCGCCAAACCTAAAAAGGCAGCGCCCAAAAAGAAATAAAGTCTTTACAGTTTCTCCTCAACGGCTCTTTTAAGAGCCACCCACTAACTCCGAAAAAAAAGAGCAAAACCAGTGTATATTAATGTACTGTTGAAAGTAGATAACCAAGATGTGATTTAGACTCGTGCAATTAGAACATTTTTAAAGACCGTTTTTATATATAAAAAAATTGATTATATGGGTTCAGACAGTGATCAGTCCAAATGCGATGTTGTAGAATAAAGTACAGACAGAATATTTACACACAACACTCCGCTGGAAAATTGTAACAATACAACAGTGAAAACACTCCAATATTACAACAGGAACATAATACTGTACAGTATCAGATCAACGTGCACAGAATACACAGTGTGAAAGGTGTAGCACTTTTGGTAGGAACAGCGAACAATATCCATTTTTGTACTTGTAAGTTTTCTATAACAAATATTTCAGTGGTTTCATCTCCTCCGTCACAAATACTTGTGCATAATTATTCCCGCCAGAAAGGGGGTTGGGCTTTGGAGGGAAGTTCAGTGATTGGTTTGAATCTTTATAGACTCTAAACCAATGGGTGACTGGCACTCTTGTTTAAAGACAGCAAGTGGAGCCACGAAAACTCATTCTTCTGTTTTTATTTGCGAAGCTTGTAGTGAATTATCTGGACTGAAAATGAGTGGAAGAGGTAAAACCGGTGGCAAAGCTAGAGCCAAGGCTAAGACTCGCTCATCCAGGGCAGGACTGCAGTTCCCTGTCGGCCGTGTTCACAGGCTTCTCCGCAAAGGCAACTACGCCGAGCGCGTCGGTGCTGGTGCTCCTGTTTATCTGGCGGCTGTGCTCGAGTATCTTACCGCTGAGATCCTGGAGTTGGCTGGAAATGCCGCTCGGGACAACAAGAAGACCCGCATCATTCCCCGTCATCTGCAGCTGGCGGTGCGCAACGACGAAGAGTTGAACAAACTTCTGGGCGGAGTGACCATCGCTCAGGGCGGTGTGCTGCCCAACATCCAGGCTGTACTGCTGCCCAAGAAGACCGAGAAACCCGCCAAATCCAAATAAGGGGATTCAGTCTGTTTTATTGATACCCAAAGGCTCTTTTAAGAGCCACCCATTTTATCTGAGAGAGAGCGCTTTTCTTAATGTTTACAAGCACAAACCCGTTTGGTTGAGGGGAGAAAAAAAAAAGTCCCATCAAGTCAGTCAAATACGCGATTACAAATATTACCGTACAAGCCCCAATGTGTGCATTCTTGTTACAAGGGCATTATGATCCCCTGATGTGTCTGTAGAGATCGTTGTTTAGGAGCTAGGCGTGTAGGATTCCCACCCATGTCCCCTATAATTAAAATACTGTCTGCCAGGCTCTGCTAATGTACTGTGTTATTTTAATAGGTTATTCTAAATAAAAAGCAACGTGCGTATCATGTCAGGGTAACAGAAATTGGTCTATGTTACTCTGGGTCTTTTGCTCTTTATTATCACGGCCGCACGCTGCTATATGTATTTACGGGACGGATGACTCTGGTGTCTGGCTGCCGTGCTTCTATACAGATCCAAAATCTGCACAACCACTAGGAACTGAGGCGAGTATTTCAGAACAAATAAATACAACAATGTGAGTATAAAGCTCATGGAGGTGTCATGTAAACCGTTTGTTTGATGCGCAAAGTATAAAACCGATCAAAGCACACTGAGCGGGAAACCCTCTGCTTGTTTGAAAGAGGGAGCGTTCAGTCATTGGCTAGCAGTCATGAGCGTACATCATACATTAGCCAATCACAAGCCTCGGCACCCGAGACACTGTGAGCTCATGGCACCGCAATGCTTTAAAAGCAGGCGTGTAACATAAATGCGCATTTCCAGCGTACGCAGGACAGAAAGAGGAAAAGACTGCAGCGATGGCAAGAACCAAGCAGACCGCTCGTAAATCCACCGGTGGCAAAGCACCAAGGAAGCAGCTCGCTACCAAAGCCGCCCGTAAGAGCGCTCCAGCCACCGGCGGTGTCAAGAAGCCCCATCGTTACAGGCCCGGGACCGTGGCTCTCCGAGAGATCCGCCGTTATCAGAAGTCCACCGAGCTGCTGATCCGCAAACTGCCCTTCCAGCGGCTAGTGAGAGAAATCGCTCAGGACTTCAAGACAGATCTGCGCTTCCAGAGCTCCGCTGTCATGGCCCTGCAGGAGGCCAGCGAGGCTTATTTGGTCGGTCTGTTTGAGGACACCAATCTGTGCGCCATCCACGCCAAGAGGGTCACCATCATGCCCAAAGACATTCAGCTGGCCCGCCGCATCCGCGGAGAGCGCGCCTAAACCCGCATCAGCCACATCAAACCCCAAAGGCTCTTTTAAGAGCCACCAAAATTACACTGAATGAGACCATTTCCAGTTTAACGCATAACATGAGTCAAAAATTGTATTCTTTCGCTCCCTTGAGATTGCTGGGTCTTCCTTGTGCAGGACAGTGGATCTCAAGCCTTGAGGTTTAAGATGAGACCGTTGAACAGTAAAAACACAAATTTAAATGCTTCAGTATTAGACATGTCATACACGAACCTTTTTTTTTTTTTTTTGCATCGCATAAAACAAATATTGATTTATATATACATCTTTATAGAGCAGGGAGATACAACTCATGCAAATATATCTTTGAATATGGTATATTTCTAGACTATTTTCTACTTTTGCCTGTTTAAGGGTTAAAATGTACAGTCAGTAAAGTTGTGACAGAGTATCAAACGTAATCCTGCATTCATCATTGCAGTTTTAATACAATAATTTTGTCTGCGTCTCTAGTGTTTGAGTTCTCTAAATTAAAATATACATGTACAAACACATAGGCATAAGCAGAAGATATAACAGATGCGCCACTCTATTATTTAAAAATTTTACTTCAATATTGTGATATGACGTCTTGTGTCCCTCTTCCTAAGTAGAATACCACTTTATTAAACATCAAACAGAACTATTGTAAATTACTATCTTTGTGAAATAAATTTTATGAAACCTGAAATTTAACAAAAAACGTCAGGGCAGGGATTAAATCACATGTGCTCTTGCTACTTTGGGGGAGGGGTGTGCGCCTTGTGACGCGGCGTTGGTTCCTCTCAGGTCCTGTAAGCAAATGTAAAAGGCCTCCTAGTAACACTCATGATCCATTCTTTATCATCATTTGATAGAGTTGTGTTAAACATGTCTGGAAGAGGCAAAGGCGGTAAAGGACTCGGAAAAGGAGGCGCCAAGCGTCATCGTAAAGTTTTGCGTGATAACATCCAGGGAATCACCAAACCCGCCATCCGTCGTCTCGCTCGCCGTGGCGGTGTCAAGCGCATCTCCGGTCTGATCTACGAGGAGACCCGCGGAGTGTTGAAGGTGTTTCTGGAGAATGTGATCCGCGATGCCGTCACCTACACCGAGCACGCCAAGAGAAAGACCGTGACCGCCATGGATGTTGTGTACGCGCTGAAGCGACAGGGACGCACCCTGTACGGCTTTGGAGGTTAAAACGCCTGAAACCAAGAAAAACTACACAAACCCAACGGCTCTTTTAAGAGCCACCCACTCTGTCACATAAAGAGTCCAATGTTTTATCCGTGTCGACCACACACACTTAATTATAAAAAGCCTTTTTTTGATGTGTTCTGAATCCAGATTGAACTTCAGCAAAGTTCACTAAACTGGTAAATAACGTTTAACAGTAACGCCTCGTCAAGTTGTCTTTAACAGAGCTATGATTTCTAAAATATGAATGTTGCTTTAAATAACGCACGAAGTCTATTTGTTTTTGTATTACAGTCTTTATTAATTTAGCAGATACAAAACGAACATTAAAATAAAACCAAAGTTAGCAGAAGTGGAAATGCAGAAAACAAAAATGTTATTTTACGCAAAAAGTCAAATGGGTTTTTATTTACTATCCTGGTAGCTGAAACAGTTAAACATTTTCATTAATCAAAACGTTCCTAGGAAAAAAGTGTTTGTAAAGTTGGTCTGACTTATTTTTTTCCTTCCAAACTCCCTCAATGGCTCTATAATGGTGTTTTAATTACACGATGGTTCACAATATTTGTCTAGCATCGCTTATTTTCTCAAACCAATAATAAAAGAGCGGGAAACGAAACAAAGGAAACAGTCAGGGTGTAGTTCAAACATTGAGCGGTTGGCGGCGGCGCACATGATTGGCCCTTATTCCGCTCGTGATGCTTTGAGTTGTCCAATGAAATACGAGTTTATGGGTTTGGCCTATTAAAAGAGGCAATCAGATAGTTCCCGTATCTCTTTGAAAATTAGCATAGGGCATTAAAATAAACGTCGATGTAGTGCTCCTGAGTTCACATTGATTTGTCAGGTTTGTGCTCAAGCTGAATCATGCCTGAACCAGCGAAGTCCGCGCCTAAGAAGGGCTCCAAGAAGGCCGTCACCAAGACCGCCGGTAAGGGAGGAAAGAAGCGCAAGAGGTCCAGGAAGGAGAGTTATGCTATCTACGTCTACAAAGTTCTGAAGCAGGTTCATCCTGACACCGGCATCTCTTCCAAGGCGATGGGAATCATGAACTCTTTCGTCAACGACATCTTCGAGCGCATCGCCGGTGAGTCGTCTCGTCTCGCTCACTACAACAAGCGCTCCACCATCACTTCTAGAGAGATCCAGACCGCCGTGCGTCTGCTGCTGCCCGGAGAGCTGGCCAAACACGCCGTGTCCGAGGGCACCAAGGCAGTGACCAAGTACACCAGCTCCAAGTAGAGATTCAACCGAGACTATCAGCGACCCAAAGGCTCTTTTAAGAGCCACCCATATTTTCAGTTAAAAGAGACTATTTGTGTTTCGGTAATTATAAGTAGCTTATGTTTGCCGGCCTTTATTTTTGGGGTTCGTATGAGGATTTTGAAAATTTGGCTTTTAGTGAATTAGATCAATCTGCAAAATATGTTCTGCTACAAGACCCAAACAAGAGCTTAATTAGGTTAGTATAATGTAAAAAGAATGCTCTAACTTTGTGTGTAAAGATATATTAGATTTGCATTGCTTAAAACGTCCATAAAATGAAAACGACTTTAGTTCTTGTAACTTGTTTTTTGCCTTTTGAGCTGCTTTTATAAAATAAGCTTTACATGTTTGTGTTATTTCGAATAACGTAATGAACTTTTACTATTAACCTTGAAATGTTTAATCAGTGATGCAAAATACTATACCAATTATAAGCCTATGTCTTGTTCCTGCAAATAATGATTCTGTTTCAGTGAAAAACTAAATATTCCAAAGTAATAAGTATGAAAATGAAGTGTATAACTAAAATACCTTCAGTGTTTTCAAAAGTTTGTTACATTTATTTGCAACTTACAAATGAGTTACTGTACTAATAGTTTAACTTAAATTAGTAACATTAAAAAAATTAATGTTCTTTTTCTGTGTTCCTTCCAGACTTGGGTTGAAGAGAGTTGTTACAAAATCCTGTTTAGGAAATACTGCATCCCTAATGGAATTTTTACAGAAAAGTTTTCAGTTTTTTCTTCCTTTCCTGAAACCCATTTTTACTTTTGTGATTTTACCTCTAAATTTTGTGGGTGTGTGTTTAATTGGTTTTCATTTATGACTGTTTGTGTTTCCACTCAGATGCTTTCTTCTGTTTACTATTTTACTACACATCAAACAAACAGTGAGTGTACAAGACATCCCTCTAGACTTCATACTCTCATTTCTGTATTTATTTATCCTGAAATATTTACCTTATTGGTTGTGTGGAATTTAGATTAGAACAAAATCACTTTACTACCTGGTTAAAAGCACTGCAACCAGCAACCAGATCTCTATCAATCAGACACATTACAAGATCATCATGTGTTCATGTGGCTGCTACAATTGTATCTGTAATTTTTTGAAATTGTCAGAACAATCATAAATTTAATTGGTTTGATGGGATGTTTTTTTTTTTTTTTTTTTTTCCCTCAACCCACTGTGTTTATGGTGTTTGTAAATATTAACAGTTAATAATTAATAGTTATATAATATTAATAATTAAAGTGCTCTCTCTAAACACTTGAATTATGTGTTCATGACAGTCACACACACCTTGTGGTTATTAGGGGTTCAAGCACAAAGTGCTGAAACCCTATTGTATTTGTAAGGATTTTTATTGTTATTCTTCTGCTGTAAAACTGATCGTGCAGCCCAAACCGTAAGTGCTAGAGACTTTGTCAGATGATAGGTCAGAGATCGAGGAGAGGTTGACAGAGTATGACCTCAATCGGCCAATAGGTGGCACTACAGCGATCAAAAGTTGTAAATCGCTAATAACTCCTAGACCTTTTGTCCTAGAATCAAGTGTCTTATATCATTGGAATCTTTGGCTCAAAAAAAATGTCCGCCATTTTAAATTTTGTCCAAAACCTACTTTTGCGAACTAGTCCTAGGTTTTTCGCCTGATCGGAACCAAACCAGTGCAGAAATGTTTTCTGTAGTGTGAATATCAATAATTATCAAAAAAAAAAAAAGTTGAAATTTTGATTCACGGTTGCTAAGGGGCGCCAAAACGTACGATGTGGGCGGAGCCACTTTTACTAAAATGGCTATAACTCGAGAACGAAATGAGATATTCGCACCAAACTCGGTACACATATGTAGGGGCTAAATTTTTGGTCACAATAAAAAAAAATTGAGGCGATTGGCCACTAGGTGGCGCTATAACACGAGAAAAAAAAAAAAACATGACAACAGCTATAACTATGCAGCCGTTAGCCCGATCGACTTGAAATTTGGCATGCAGTGTCTTGGTCCAAGGGGGCATGATATTCTATGAGGACATTGGTGTATCTCAAAAAACATGGCCGCTATCGGAACACCTATTAGACAAGGTTAACGGAGGCAGATCGGAACGAAACTCGGTGTGCATGATCAACTCATGGGCCTAGAGGTCTGTAAGAATTTTGAAAGAAATCGGCCACTAGTTGGTGCTAACGAGATTTTACGCCTCTGTAATCACGTGGTGTTTCACAGATCCACACAATATGCATATCATTTGATAGATCTCCTCATGCTGAACAACTTTGCCTCAAGAACCAATGCTGTCATTTATATAATGGGTGTGGCCAAATATACTCAAAAGCCTATAAATCATTAATGAAAACTCAGAACTTCACAAAAAAAAAAAAAAAAAAAAAGTGAGCACATGCAACATGACTCTAAACAAGCATGCCAACTTTTATGGAGATCGGACCATAGGTGGCACTATAACTGTTAAAAAAAAAAAACCTTTAAAAAACGTGTTTTTAATGGTTTTAGATGAAAATGTGTATAACTCTGCGTGTAGTTGATTTATTTTCACGGGAGTTATGTCTTTAGACTCCTGAATCCTTGCCGAGTCCAACGATACCAGACTTGCCAGGTTTTGGCTTCTGGTTTGTGCCACGTTGTGATTTAGTGCTTAAAAAACTTTTGCGAAAATCTTCGAAACCGTTAGTCCGATCGAGACAAAACCATAGGAATCACGAAACCTAAGTTGATTTGCTTAATGTTGAAGCCCAAATGTCAAAATTTTGATAGGAAGTGGCAAAAAAATCCAATCAAAGTCTTTCATGGGTCATTTTTTATGCTCTCATATATATGTGTGTCTATAACTTCAAAACGAAATGACATATTTTCACCAAAATTAACACGCATATGTATGGGCACACTCTGACGATACCCAAAAAAAGTGGGGAAGATCGAGCAATAGGTGGCACTATAACTGTCAAAAAAACATTTTTTCTATTGTAAATTGCTTAAAACTGTCATTTTGTGCCACCAGATGGCAGCTAATATAGTTCACTAATATAGTTCAAGTTCAAGCTTTCAAGGTTTTCAACTTAAGACAAAACAGACACTTTTAAAATGAAAGTGAGCCAATTAGATTTCCTCTGCTGCCGCCTGCTATCTAAAATAGTAATTTTGTCATACTACTCACTAATATTGTTCTATAATTCATATTTAGACTTAATAAAATCATTATCATTTTAACATTTTCTAGCACTTTTTTTTGTTTGTTTGTTCGTCAAAATTCATCTACATTTCCATTAGAGTATTAGTTTTAACAGTTGTGCCACATTAAGTAAAAGGAAACCCGAAAATGATGTTTTACTGAGATTTGCAAAAAACATCTTTACCCTTCATGTATTTCAAATACTGAATTTACAAGAAAATGTGTGTGTGTGTGTGTGTGTGTGTGTGTGTTAGTGTGTGTAAGCATAATTAGTATCTATCAAGTATTATTGTTTAAGCCTTTTCTTTCTGTGTGTTTTAGCATATATCATAGCTGTTCCTCTATGATTTCAGTGGTTACATCCTTGCTAACTAAGACAATTCCTTTTTATGCAAAAGGCCTTAAATGCTTGAACCCCCGATAAATGCTGCTCGCAGCTTTAATTATTATTGTATTTATAATTGGTGATGCAGAGTAATCATACATTTGATGGGTCATTTTTCCCATAAACCAACTGCGTTAATGGTGTTTGTAAGCAAAGTGCTCTTTATCAAACAAAATGCTTGGCTCTAAAAAGAGCCTTTGGTCTACTAGAAACAGACTTTAATCTGTTTATTTGTGTAGCGCCCCCTACCCTCTTAGGATTTACCACGCCCCAAGTTCTGTTAGGGTGGAGCACCGGGTTCTGGTAATATGTCTCTCGACTAGTTTATAAATTATTACACACCTCTGATATTAATAATAGTTATAAGCCAAGCCCTAATTTTCCCTTTTTGGTAGCCAATTAGATGCTGTAAAAACACCTATGTTAACGGACTTTACAATACAGGTAAGTATAACTCACTACACCAGGTAAGAATGGGTAAGTATAACAAATTATAAGGTTTTATTATCACAGAAAGTGGATCAATAAATAGTCAAGATGTCAATAAATAGAACAAATAAAATAAGATAATAAATAACTAAATAGTTCAATAAATAGACCAATAAATAAATAATGAGTAAAGAATAACACAATAGACTTTAAACAGTCTAATATAACAGGTATCAGAAACACCCCAATAAAGTAATCAATTCACATGAAATTGTCTCTGAGTATAATATAACAATCTGTGAAATAATCTCAGTACCTGCAGATGACTGAACTAGATGTAAAGAAAACGCACCAATCTATAACCTTATATATCAGACTTTGTACGACTTGCTGAAAGTGTAACTAGACAGTAACCAAAACAGCAATAAACATTCAGACAACAAACGTGAATAAACTACATATTTGTGGGCCCACACTCACACACATGCATTTACAAACACCACCGTTGCAGGCCTGAGTTGTTGCTTGAGTGCGTTGTGGCCTATTACAACACAAACTGGCCTCTTCACTCCAATGAGCAAAATAAACAACACAGAGTACCTCGATCCAGGGGCCTGTAGGCTACCATGAAGCCGGATTCACTGGCTAGCCAGGTGAGTTTCAGATTAGTTTGTGCCAATCCTGGGTTTTAGGTACCATGAAAGTGACTTGGCTTTTAGCGGTGTTAATCACCATAGTAACTTACGCTCCACAGCTAACCTGCTCAGGGGCAGGTTATGTTCTGGATAAGAGATCTCAAACCGAAATTGGACCAATCAGATGTGAGCAAAGTGATACTGACACATCCAACGCAATAAAGTCACGCCCCCGGTTCCACTTCCTCCAAATTAAAGGTCACTATATAGTAAAAACAAATATTTAAAGATGAAATTGTCTGGCTTTAATGATAATTAGAATTATTTTATGATTTATATAATTATTATATGATCTATATTATTATTAATCCATTGCACACAAGCAATTTTAGTTTAACAGTTATTATTAAGCATTTAGTTTAAATGAATATTAATATATACTAGGGTTGGGCATCTAAGGTATAATGCCGATCCGATACGCATCTCGATACAAAGTATCCGATCCGATATATTAACAATACATGTGTGGCATTTTGCGATGCAATACGATACGATTCACACCCATATTCACACCTTTGGGCGCATCACTGGCTTCATCCGCGCAGCTGATACATTGAGTTGTAGTGTACACATCCGCAAGTCAGTTGCTTAGGCCTACTTTATGTAGGTCGATTAAATTATGCGCAAAAAACAGGTTGACAACACTTGTTAATAAATCAAAAAATACATTCTGTATTAAAAGGATAAGCTGTATCTCGGAAAAACCGATGCATCTCGATTTGCTTCCAAAATTTCATTCATCCTCTGCTGGTCTACCGATGCACTCACATCGTGCACGCGCATGACCGCGTATCGATACATATCGGTTAATCTTCCCATCCCTAATATATACAGATCATATGTAATATAAATAAGCTGTAGAATCAATAGATAACTCTTTAAAAATGACTAACTGTGACCTTACATGTTTGAGTCTCTATCAAGCAACTATATAAACTAACTTCACAAGTTTCACTTCATTTTCTTCAATCTCTTAACCTTCAGCAAAAGAGTTTTGAATCACGCTGGCTCTCTCGCGAAAAGTGAATCAGAGTTTCTCTCTGTTGCAAGGCATGTGATTGGCTGTTCACCACTGATGTCACACATTCATGTGCACGCGCTCCACAAACTCAGGATCCAAGACTGAGTTGACAGAGAAAGTTGATGATCAGCATCATGGTACCAACAAAGCCGGATTGGAGTGGTTTGGTTTTGTCAACTCGAAACTAATCCTATAACCCTGAGTTTGTTCAACTACCATCATGGTACAGGCCCCAGGTGTGGTTACAGCAATCAATCACGACAAGCGGTCCGCTCGTTTTCTCACTCGCTCCGCCGCCGGCTACCAAAGTCTTCCGTAACGCAGTGCACTATCCAGCGGTGCCAGAGGAACTCTGAATCACGCGGGGACTCAGAGCGCTATCTGGTGTTGCGACGATTCTTTCGGGGCAAGAGGAGCTCGTAATGCCAAGCTGATCAGAGCTCTACAGAGTGTACATTTAAAAAAGGCACATGGATTAAACCCAGGGTTACATTTGGATTTGGCAGGTTTGTCTTCACTGCCCCTATTGAGAAATGCTACTCCAGCAGAATATTGTAATGCAGTTTATATTTCCTGCATTAACATATTTTGCATGTGCAGTGTCACAGTTCAGGCTGAAGAACAAGATGAAGCAGGTGTAATGAATCTAAATGTACTTTACTTTATTAAATAAAACAAAAGTGCGATATTAAAAACCAAGCATAAACAAAATCTTGTGCAAAGCACAGACAACACCAGACAAAGACAAACTATAAACTGAGGGCAATATTTACACAGAGAACTAATACACTAAACAAGAAACAGGTGGATAAAATAGATGAAACAATGAGTAACCATGACAACCAATGAAAACAAGCTAGAAACCATGATAACTGAAGGGAAACACAGGAAAATATAGCTGCAAGCAGCAATTAAGGGGCCAAGTACAACAGAAGCAAACAAGGAAGTTAGCAGCAGACCAACAATGTCATAATGGACTATGTTAGTAACAAGCGTGTCACATGTGTCCTGAAAAGTGAAGCCAAAGCATCTCAATTGCCTCCAGGTGGCTGGATGCAGTATAGGTCCCCAGGTGAAAAAGACGTAGTATTAAATGTATTAAAAATATACTTGAAATGCAAGTAGTATGTTAATAATACATTTGTATTCCCAACATGCTTATTTGAAGTGCATTAAAAATGTTGAATTGCATGTTAATTACTTTATAAGAAATATACTTGAAGTATACTTGAAATATATGGTTAATTACACTTCTAAGAAATATGCTAAACACAAGCATACTTTTCATATATTTCTAAACAGTATACTAGAAGTACTTTGGTAATAAATATATGCTTAGTTACACTTTTAAAAAATATGCTAAACACAAGTATACTTTTAGTGAAGTGAGAATGCAGTGTTTAGCGTCATTGATGGTGCATTTGCCTTGCATGCCAGCAGCGATTGGGCCGGGGTTCAAGACTGACTCGGAGCAGTGTGGTTAGTATTGGAGTGTGAGTTTTGGAGGAGGAGCAATGAAGAGAGGGGTGAGTTTATTTGGGTTGATTTCAAATATCAACAGTGTTCAACAACAGATTTGAGAAATCGTATACAGCACCTTTAATATGTTGTTCAGTTTTACTTGTTTGTTCTTGTAAAAGGTTATGCTACTGTAGGGGAATTTTACACTTAAAGACCCAGAAGACCAGATATGATGAATAAAGACCCAGAGTCAGAGTTAAAAAAATAATAAATTGAAGAAAATTTTACTGAAGAATAGTTTGCAGTTTAATCAGCAGAAGTCAGCTTCAAGTCTCACACGGAGTTCGTAGGCTGCTCTGCGTACATTCACATTTCCACAACAATCCACTAACTATGTCATTACTTCAGGTTAAACGATTCTGATTGGCTAAGAAAAATAGACAAAATTAATAATCTTCCACAAATGGACAGATAGTGAGAAGCATATCTCCATTCGTCAGGATGCTGACGAGGGGACCCTGGATTTAGGTACTGGTATCACGCCAAAGCGTGTAATACACACGCTCTTCCACTAGGATGCGTGTCAGTGTCACGATTTGCCTTGAAAATGGCACGCATATATAAAGGTGAAGTACCAGCAGGGGGCGATAATTTCCTCAATGTCAACAACTCCCCACGGAGCAGAAGTAGTAGTATAGTGCATTTTCCAAAAATCCCCGCGTCTGATTCGGTCTGGTTGGATATTGTAAGCCATAATATTTCTTCAGGGGTAGTCATTTAAAAAATTGTTTCTGTATTCTAACGTTATATTTGTGTTTGTGGACTGTGGAGGGTTTTTTTTATTTTTTTTTTATCTATGGTGTGGTCATTAATGTTATTGGAGGACTGTTTGATAATTGGCAAATTAATTAATCACAGAAAGCTGCAGTGACTGCATATTATGTTATATTATGTTGAAAAACAGTTGTTCTAGTAGATGGAAAGTACTGTTAGATAAACCCTGCTGCTCTTTGATGATGAGATACAGTATCTCACAGAAGTGAGTACACCCCTAAGTGAAAATGTCCAAATTGGGCCCAATTAGCCATTTTCTTTCCCCGGTGTCATGTGACTCGTTAGTGTTACAAGGTCTCAGGTGTGAATGGGGAGCAGGTGTGTTAAATTTGGTGTTATCGCTCTCACTCTCTCATACTGGTCACTGGAAGTTCAACATTGCACCTCATGGCAAAGAACTCTCTGAGGATCTGAAAAAAAGAATTCTTGCTCTACATAAAGGTAGAGGTACATGGAGGTACATGTAGGTTATAAGAAGACTGCCAAGACCCTGAAACTGAGCTGCAGCACGGTGGGCAAGACCATACAGCAGTTTAACAGAACAGGTTCCACTTAGAACAGGCCTCGCCATGGTCGACCAAAGAAGATGAGTGCACGTGCTAATCAGAGAATACAGTAAAATTCTGTAAATTAAATTACAGTAACATTATTGTAAAAATTACATGATCATATAAAAACATTTCTTAAAAACCTGATCACTTTCATCACTTCATGAACAGACCAACATGGCAAAACAAAGTCCAACAAACTTTCGGTCAAAAAAGAACAATTCTGCTCCAGATGATGTTCCAGAGTGGCTAGAATTATTGAAAAGAACAAAGAGGACAATACATTAGATATATTACAAAACATAATAATACTTTCAGAGATAGATAGAGGGATGAGAGATACAGTCAGAGACAGATAGAAGGATGAGAGTTACACTCAGTGACAGAGAGAGGGATGAGAGATACAGTCAGAGAGACAGAGCGATGACAGATACAGTCAGATACTGTAATTTTACTAAAATACCTGTTTATTCATTTCATATGCCTATGAAATTATTTAATTATTTTATTATTTATTAATTATTTTATTACCTATCTAAAGTCAGTTTCACAAGCAGTGCAGATGTGAATTAGATACTTTTGGGGTTATTTCTGAGTTTTAAAAATGGCCATAAATTGTTACTATAAAGCATTTTGGAGAGTTGATGGACGAATGGATGGATGGAGCAGAACCCAAAGCCCTAAATTTAAACAACTTAAACAATCTGTATTTAGAGAGTTACTAAGAGTTGACTGAGACTTACTGAATGTAAAATAATTGTGTTGTGTGCATTTTCATACAATTTGTAAGTAGTTTGCTCAAATATTTTACAGAATATTACAAGTAGGCATGTTACAATATATTTACAGTATATTGATGTTTGGACACTATTCATTCTTTATTATCATTATTTTCCACATTTTAGAATAATATTAAAGTCATTGAATCTATGAATAACATAATAGTATGGGATTTAATAGTGACCAAAATATTAAATCAAAACTATCTTTTACTATTCAGCTATATTATTGATCTGACTGCATTGATGCGAACTGAACTGAGCTGGACGATGACGAGCTGAAATGAACTAAATTAATAACTGATGATCTTCCAACTGAACTGAATCAAATGACTCAAGCTGAACAATGGCATAATTGACATTTAACAATGCTGTAAAGCTGCTGTGAAACAATCTGTACTGTAACAAGCGCAATGTAAATGAAGGTGACTTGAATTAACTTGACTTTTAGCCAAAGTCACCCAACTGCATCCTGTTTCTTGGCATCCTGGAATTTACATGAATTAAACACATCCATTAAAATACATAAATTATGCATTTGTAAAGAAAAGATGCAGAATTTGTGTTTATCTGCAAAACCAGTTCTAAGCATCCGACCATAAATCTTCAGATCCAAAGGTTTTTGAGAAACATACGTTGTCAGGTGTGTTTAATGGCTTGTCAGTTTTTAAATAATTGAAACAATTTTGTTGTGCTATAGATTTTTGGTAAGATATTACCTGTTATGTAGAGAGGTATGATTCCAGCAACACTGAAAGCGGTGTTAAACTTCATCATTCTGTTCTGGTCTGTGATCTGACTGCTGTTTCCTCGACTGCCAGGTTTCTAATGACATGGAAAGCAAGTACCACTGCATTTATCAAGAGTTCTCTGCCACATCCCATGCTACGTTCAGCTCATTGTCCCAGAAAAAAGAGAGATAAATAGGAATCTTTAGCAAATGTGGGTGGAATGTGTCCCCACCACTTTTTCCAAAAGTCGATTTCGTCCACATCATTTTTTGAAAGCATTTTTTTTTTTTTTTTTTTTTTTAAAAAAAGGCATGTACAACACAGAAAAGAAAAACTCCAATCCATCATTCTTCATAATTTAATTCAAACATGTATGAAATACACATACATACACACACTCTTTTACAGGTGTGATCAAAGTGATGAAGTTCCTATCAAATATAACATTCACAGACATATACATTTAATCCACAATATAGCACCAGTATAGGGGGATGGATTGTGGATTAAATATATAAAAACGTCTGTGAATATTAGATTTAGTTGTGTCGGTGCTAACCTGAGAAAAATGTTTTCTGGGACCTAGTATGAATTAAATACCATGATCACTGTTTTTTCTTGCTATATCTGTTCATGTGTTTTCTATTCACTGCTATTAAATGAGAGTGTGTGCTTTTGATTGCAATAATTTACAAAAAAAAAATAATTACTAGCAATATCTGCTTAATGCTTGAAGTAGTGAAATTGTTTAAAATTCACCTGTGTCCACATATGGGAAATTGTGATGAACAAACCCTGACTAATATGATATCTATCTTTAAACATCATGAGTTCACTATTTTATCCAGTATTTCCAGATGGGCACATAAAAATGTTCACGCAACACAGTCAATGAGCAAATTTTCATAACCATTGAACTTTAAAAAAAGAGTTTATTAAAAGACAAAAGACCCATGACCAGGTGCTGTGCATTGACATTGTATTGCTGTGTTTGAGATAGTTTATGGTGCTTTACTTTGACAGAGATTGTTGAGAGAAAAGACCTGCATGTACTTTCATAATTCTAACCCACTTACAGTGGGTACGGAAAGTATTCAGACCCCCTTAAATTTTTCACTCTTTGTTATATTGCAGCCATTTGCTAAAATCATTTAAGTTCATTTTTTTTCCTCATTAATGTACACACAGCACCCCATATTGACAGAAAAACACAGAATTGTTGACATTTTTGCAGATTTATTAAAAAAGAAAAACTGAAATATCACATGGTCCTAAGTATTCAGACCCTTTGCTCAGTATTTAGTAGAAGCACCCTTTTGATCTAATACAGCCATGAGTCTTTTTGGGAAAGATGCAACAAGTTTTTCACACCTGGATTTGGGGATCCTCTGCCATTCCTCCTTGCAGATCCTCTCCAGTTCTGTCAGGTTGGATGGTAAACGTTGGTGGACAGCCATTTTTAGGTCTCTCCAGAGATGCTCAATTGGGTTTAAGTCAGGGCTCTGGCTGGGACATTCAAGAACAGTCACGGAGTTGTTGTGAAGCCACTCCTTCGTTATTTTAGCTGTGTGCTTAGGGTCATTGTCTTGTTGGAAGGTAAACCTTTGGCCCAGTCTGAGGTCCTGAGCACTCTGGAGAAGGTTTTCGTCCAGGATATCCCTGTACTTGGCCGCATTCATCTTTCCCTCGATTGCAACCAGTCGTCCTGTCCCTGCAGCTGAAAAACACCCCCACAGCATGATGCTGCCACCACCATGCTTCACTGTTGGGACTGTATTGGACAGGTGATGAGCAGTGCCTGGTTTTCTCCACACATGCCGCTTAGAATTAAGGCCAAAAAGTTCTATCTTGGTCTCATCAGACCAGAGAATCTTATTTCTCACCATCTTGGAGTCCTCCATGCGGGCTTTCATGTGTCTTGCACTGAGGAGAGGCTTCCGTCGGGCCACTCTGCCATAAAGTGGCCCGACCCTGCGACTGGTGGAGGGCTGCAGTGATGGTTGACTTTCTACAACTTTCTCCCATCTCCCGACTGCATCTCTGGAGCTCAGCCACAGTGATCTTTGGGTTCTTCTTTACCTCTCTCACCAAGGCTCTTCTCCCCCGATAGCTCAGTTTGGCCGGACGGCCAGCTCTAGGAAGGGTTCTGGTCGTCCCAAACGTCTTCCATTTAAGGATTATGGAGGCCACTGTGCTCTTAGGAACCTTAAGTGCAGCAGAAATTTTTTTGTAACCTTGGCCAGATCTGTGCCTTGCCACAATTCTGTCTCTGAGCTCTTCAGGCAGTTCCTTTGACCTCATGATTCTCATTTGCTCTGACATGCACTGTGAGCTGTAAGGTCTTATATAGACATGTGTGTGGCTTTCCTAATCAAGTCCAGTCAGTATAATCAAACACAGCTGGACTCAAATGAAGGTGTAGAACCATCTCAAGGATGATCAGAAGAAATCAACAGCACCTGAGTTAAATATATGAGTGTCACAGCAAAAGGTCTGAATACTTAGGACCATGTGATATTTCAGTTTTTCTTTTTTAATAAATCTGCAAAAATGTCAACAATTCTGTGTTTTTCTGTCAATATGGGGTGCTGTGTGTACATTAATGAGGGGAAAAAAAATGAACTTAAATGATTTTAGCAAATGGCTGCAATATAACAAAGAGTGAAAAATTTAAGGGGGTCTGAATACTTTCCGTACCCACTGTACACAAACATCAGTATTAGCAATTGATTTGATGATTTCTGTGATGTTTTGTGGTATTAGTTGGTTCATCAAAATATATCAACACTTCCAACATTGGTAGACACACATGTAAGCTGTCAATCACTCACTATCCGCTCATGATGAGACTTCTGTAGAAAGAATATGGCTGAGATCAGTGTTGCCAATACGCAGTTTTCCCATGGAATTGGGCTTCTTTTAAGTTGTTGCGCAGGTAAAAATGTTTTTCGCGGGTTGATTTCCACCCCCCACATACAATTTTGGCTTACTGTACCTAATTAGAATATCATCAAAAAGTTGATTTATTTCACTAATTCCATTCAAAAAGTGAAACTTGTATATTATATTCATTCATTACACACAGACTGATATATTTCAAATGTTTGTTTCTTTTCATTTTGATGATTATAACTGACAACTAAGGAAAATCCCAGATTCAGTATCTCAGAAAATTAGAATATTACTAATGACCAATACAAAGAAAGTATTTTTAGAAATCTTGGCCAACTGAGAAGTATGAACATGAAAAGTATGAGCATGTACAGCACTCATTACTTAGTTGGGGCTCCTTTTGCCTGAATTACTGCAGCAATGCGGCGTGGCATGGAGTCGATCAGTCTGTGGCACTGCTCAGGTGTTATTAGAGCCCAGGTTGCTCTGATAGTGGCCTTCAGCTCTTCTGCATTGTTGGGTCTGGCATATCGCATCTTCCTCTTCACAATACCCCATAGATTTTCTATGGGGTTAAGGTCAGGTGAGTTTGCTGGCCAATTAAGAACAGGGATACCATGGTCCTTAAACCAGGTACTGGTAGCTTTGGCACTGTGTGCAGGTGCCAAGTCCTGTTGGAAAATGAAATCTGCATCTCCATAAAGTTGGTCAGCAGCAGGAAGCATGAAGTGCTCTAAAACTTCCTGGTATACGGCTACGTTGACCTTGGACCTCAGAAAACACAGTGGACCAACACCAGCAGATGACATGGCACCCCAAACCATCACTGACCGTGGAAACTTTACACTGGACCTCAAGCAATGTGGATTGTGTGCCTCTCCTCTCTTCCTCCAGACTCTGGGACCTTGATTTCCAAAGGAAATGCAAAATTTACTTTCATCAGAGAACATAACTTTGGACCACTCAGCAGCAGTCCAGTCCTTTTTGTCTTTAGCCCAGGCGAGACGCTTCTGACGCTGTCTGTTGTTCAAGAGTGGCTTGACACGACAGCTGAAACCCATGTCTTGCATACATCTGTGCGTAGTGGTTCTTGAAGCACTGACTCCAGCTGCAGTCCACTCTTTGTGAATCTCCCCCACATTTTTGAATGGGTTTTGTTTCACAATCCTCTCCAGGGTGCGGTTATCCCTATTGCTTGTACACTTTTTTCTACCACATCTTTTCCTTCCCTTCGCCTCTCTATTAATGTGCTTGGACACAGAGCTCTGTGAACAGCCAGCCTCTTTTGCAATGACCTTTTGTGTCTTGCCCTCCTTGTGCAAGGTGTCAATGGTCGTCTTTTGGACAACTGTCAAGTCAGCAGTCTTCCCCATGATTGTGTAGCCTACAGAACTAGACTGAGAGACCATTTAAAGGCCTTTGCAGGTGTTTTGAGTTAATTAGCTGATTAGAGTGTGGTACCAGGTGTCTTCAAAATTGAACCTTTTCACAATATTCTAATTTTCTGAGATACTGAATTTGGGATTTTCCTTAGTTGTCAGTTATAATCATCAAAATTAAAAGAAATAAACATTTGAAATATATCAGTCTGTGTGTAATGAATGAATATAATATACAAGTTTCACTTTTTGAATGGAATTAGTGAAATAAATCAACTTTTTGATGATATTCTAATTATATGACCAGCACCTGTATGTTGAATGAGTCTCAACACACCACAGGGATTATGATCAACCATATTCAACTCTTTCTTATGATTATCAGAGTTTTATTATACAGCCTATTGAAAGAGTCTTTATAAATGGTATTCATCCAGAAGTGTCCTATAGGTGTAACATCCTCATCACTATTACTGATAGCACTCTCAAGTGAATCAGTTTGAACTGAAATAATCCATAGTTACTAAAAATACTGCAATAACACTTTCCAAAATAGCTGTGAAATATCTCACCTAGAACTTTCACTGTGGCAGCAGGAGGATGAGATGATGGTTTATCAATGCATCCCTCATATATTGTGTAGAAGCAGTTAAAGTAGACTGAGACAGGTGATTTTACAGCTGCCCATATGAGCACTTAAGCACCAGTGAGCTCAAGCTCACATAACCAAGTGGCTTTTATATTCTTCTCATCTCTGTTTATGTAGAAATTACACTTATTCACTGCACGTCTCACAGATCATCTTCACTGAGCTGGACTCTCTTATGACATCTGGAGATACTTTTAAAGCAGGAGATTCTGAAACAACCAAAAACAGATCAATTAATCATTACATCTCATTACTGACCACATTTCCATGTATCATTTTCCAATCATGTTTTGGTTCAAACTTTAAACAAATGTAAACTCATAAATATATTTGCAATAGCACCCAACTATCAATAGTAAAATGTAGTTTTAATTTATTTTTATTTATGGGAATCTCTTTTTTTGCACTTCAAAAATGTATATTTTGATAGATGCATCTTTCTCAGTTGCCTATATCAAGTAACACCCAGAATTATGTACATATTAGCGTGCAGATATACAGTAAATAAATACTACAGTGGATATTCCAAATAAGGTGTTATAAATAAGGTCCATAAAATAGGCATTCTTATTTCTAGTTACCCTAATATTGGTTTAATCTGGTAATTGCAATCAGTTTAATGAATTTTCATGACGAAGTAAAACTAAACAGAGGTTGTAGGTTCATGTGTTTGCTCAGTTCTACTATAACATGTACTGATCACACATGACAAAATATTTTTGACTATTAAACTGTTTTAATTGCATATGTGAACATACTGTATTTTATCTGCATTAAACAACAGAGATCACTTACTGTAAGACTGAACCTCCATAAGAAGCTGAAAAGCAATGAAGATGAACAACTCCATTACAGCGAGAGTGAGAAAAAAGACGAGACTCAAACAATGGGTGAATTAGGAAGCAACACATTAGACCACAGGAAACAGATAATGCTTGTGCAGTCAGTTCTATGAAGATGAACGTACATCATGAGACCACATGGACAGCACATCTGGGGTCGTATTCACAAAACATCTTAAGGCTAAAAGTAGCTTTTAACTTGCCATTTTAGGAGAAACTCTTAAAAATAATGGGCATGTCAGTCCTAAATTTAGGACTCCTACATTTTTGCTCTAAGATTGTCTAACCCGCCCAAAGACACTGTACACCATTGAGGCAACAGGCGATAGAGCCTTGGGTGCTGAACCTTTTCTTCATAAATCCAATAAATATTTTGATTTATTTTAATCTGCAATGACAAAACATAAAGATTCATTTATGTACAGGCAAAATGCATTGAATGATAGAGAATAAAAGATTGCAGTCAAGTTGAAAATAATGTCCCATCTTCTGTGTTGATAGCCTTGTCGGCCGCTCGGGTGACCCGAGTTCGAGTTCCAGCTTGTGGATCTTTCCCTTTCCCTTTTCACTTTGCTTCCTTCTACTCACTGTCCTTTCATAATAAAAAAGGCAAAAATGCCAAACTTGCCAAAATGCCACTTACACATGATGGAATAGAGTAAAAGAGTAACTGGCATGCTGGCAAATAAGAGTATTTGGCGTGCTGTCTGAGGGGATTGAGGGCTACGAGCTCAGAATTTAGCCCAAACCCAGAGAACTCAACCGTATCCTGGGAATAGGAACCAGCCGAGAGTGAGGAGTCCGGGTGGCAGAGGGATGCAGACATCTGTCAAGGTAACTGGTGTGTAGCAAATTAGCTCAAAAGAAATATGAATAATTAATCATAACTCCTTATAATTAATTATACATATATGAATCAGTTAATCAAATTAACTTAACGTAGCTGAATTAATATTACAATCAATTAATCGGTTCGGCCAGCGAACACTCAGTATTGATCGTCTATCAACTTCTTCAGTGGCCACAGAGAAAATAACTCTTTCTTATGTATCTGTGATCAAATCGTTATCAGTGACATTGGTTTATAAACAGATCAGAATCAACTCGCAAGAATGTGCACACAAGTTTTATTTAACTAAATCACAAATACATAGCTAGACTAAACAAACACAAACATACAATTCACGCATACATAGGAAATGAGAGAGCAAAAAGATCCCATTTACTGCCAGTAGGAAAAATAAATACTATGGTAGTCAATGGGGTGTGAGATCTGTTTGGTTACTGACATTCTTCCAAATATCTTTCTTTGTGTTCAGCAGAACAAAGAAATTCATACAGGTTTAGAACTACTTGAGGGTGAGTAAATGATAACAGAATTTTAATTTTTTGGTGAACTATCCCTTTAACAGGTTTTTACTGTAGCATTGTACAGTCTTTTACAGTTAAAATTACAATCATTTTTCAGTGAATACAAATTGTCCAAGCTGCCTTGGACTGATGATCAATATATGAATTCAATAGTTAAATCCTGTAAATATAGGCTACTATCACCATTTCTGTACAAATCATTTTTTTCTCTTTAGAGGTGCAACAAGTGAAGAAATAAACTGGTTCATCCATGTTTTTTGTATTTTTGTGAGTGAATGAACAGCCTTCAGAGTGAATGTGATCAGTATGAGGAACAGCTGAAACAGAAAAGATCTCAGATGAAATCATATTAGAATAAAGAAATGAACTACTGCATCATGATTATAGACATCAGCAGAGGTGTAAAGTACTTGAGTAAATGTAATTAGTTACTGTATTTAAGTATCTTTTTGGCTACTTTGTAGTTGTACTGAGTATCAAAGATATTGGCAACTTTTACTCTCTACTTGACTACATTTTTGAGCAAATAAATGTACTTTTTACTCCACTACATTTGTGATGAGTAATGCAATTACAAATGACATTTTTTCATGGCAGCTAACTTTTTCTGCAGCAGTTTGTTTCTGATATAAAGAAGCAATATCGCCATCTAAGGTCATTGAAGGTACTATATCTTGTGCATTTTGCCTTCACTCACCCAAAACTTGTCAACAAGGACAATTTTGCAGGTGTTTGATTTATTAGATGAGGAAATGACTGCAGCTGGTGATGAGGCTCAAACCAGCACATACAGTAGACTTTGACTATTTTACTTAACATTGTTTTATTTATCCGCTATATTGACAAGACCGTTTTGAAGGATATTGGTTTACTTATGGCCTTTCTGTGCACTTGAGCTCAATTGAGACTTGAGAGTTTGTAGACGTTTAAAAGGTTGTTGTGTCGACCTTGATTTATTGCGACATTGAGGTGTTCAGTTTTATTTTGATTTTAGAAAATAAACTTGATTTCTCATCTAACAAATCAATTGTTTCTTATTTTCACTGGCATGTCTCTCAGGACTAGTGCATCTCTGAGCCTACATTCAGCACGAGTAAAATACTTAAGTACTGTTAAAATCAGATACTTTAAGACTTTTACTCAAGTCGTATTGGAATTGGTTACTTGTAACTTGTAGTGGAGTCATTTTCGATGTAAGGTATCAGTACTTTTACTCAAGTATGGTTTTCAGGTACTCTTTACATCTCTGGTCATCAGTGTTTCTAGATGTTCTCAATGTCAGGAAAGGATTCTTCTTATTTAACACAATATTCTCTTATCAACAAAGCAAAAACACACATGTTTGTGTCTCTCTGGTGGTTTCAGGAGCAGGAGCTGGTGTGAAAACAGCTGATAGTGTGTGATCAGATATGAGAGATATGAAACTATTAGCCTAAAATCAGTTACCAGAGACAACTGTCAATTAGAGTTTACCTGTAATTATACTGTATAACAATATTTTACTGCTAAATCCTGTGACTGAATAGTCACATAAGAGCTGTGCAATAAGTAAGAATAATTTTCACATTGAAGCAATTTAAAGTGAAATGAGAAAATGCTTCTGTGTGCTTGTCAAGTGTGTTATATTTTCAAAATAAACTTCACTCACAAAATTTTTGGGTTGCGAAAGTTTCACCAGTAGAGGTCGCTGTTGAAACTGCGAAGAGAATTCAACAATGTCACATAATGCATTCGAATAAAACTCTATTCGGTTGTGCTATTTACACAGTATAACATACAATAATACAATATAAATATATTAAAAACTGTAAAGTGAGCTGGGCATAATCATTTAATGTGATAATCATTATTAAAAAAAAACAGCAAACGGCAGAAATTAATAGGTATGCAAAGGTGTTTTAAATACATTGTAAAATCTGTGACGGTGTGTATGTTAAAATGTAGGGTGTATGTCTCACATATGATTAATTAAAACAAACAAACAAACAAATCAAATAAACTTCACCCACAAGTTTTTATGGCTGTTGTCAAAACGTTGGCAGAAGAGGTCGCTGTTGAGACGGAAAAATTAATTCCAACAATGGTAGGCTCCAAGTAGTTTTAGTTTAGTTTCAAAATAAAACACTATATACAGTAGTACTTGTATTTTTGCATAACATACAGTATAATATAGCATAACAATATTAGTAACGTCCTATGAGAATCCTCTACAAGTATATTGATTGAGATATAAAGTTACTCACTTGTTTTTGTGACAGTTGTCAAAGATTGACCAGTAGAGACTATCACACATTGGACAAATTAATGTAGGTGTAAAGTAATTTGTTTTTGCCTGATTATGTTTTACTGTTGTATATAGATCAGTTATTTCAACATATGCATCAAAAAAACTTACTCTGGATTGTTACTGTCACTGGATCAGAGTAAGGAGATGATTTTTGAACTTGTGACATCTTCACAGTGTAGAAGCAGGTTATTCTCACAGATGAACTCTGACCATCTGACCAAATACTGATTTCAGATCCAGTGAGTGAGAGCTGACATGATGAGCTCAGTTTTGAGTTACTTTCTCTTCCATTTATGTTAAAGTAACACATCTCCATCTTCAGATCTTCAGTATTCTCACAGCTCAGCTGAACTGTGTCTGTTTCCATAACAACTGAAGCAGATGCTGTTAACTTGGCCTGAGGAAGACCTAATGAAGAAAAAAAGAAAAAGACTGAGAAGCGATCAAAGAGAAATGAGACATTTCAGCCTGGTCTCATTGTTAATACGTAGGTATTAATATGTAACTTTCAAAGACACAAAACGTACATTTTTGTACGTTTAGAAAGGTGCTAAAACGTACAATATTGACGTAATTATGGCACTAAAACGTAAAAATACTTACGTTTTTACAGCGAAAAAACGTAAAATATTTACGAATCTTATCATGTCTTGAAGATATATGTATAATTTCCCTTTTATCATTTTGTAGATAAATGTAAGATCCCTAAACCCCATCCCGAACCTAAACCTACCCATTTTATACAGAATGTTAAAAGAATAAAACATAATGGGCAGAAATGTGTAGGAAAATGACAATTTTAGTAAAAATATAACATTAAAACGATATTTTGAGCCACTAATCCTACCCCTACCCCTAAACCTACCCATAACCATTTCTTTAAACTACCTACTAATATAAATAAAAGAATGACAGACAAACAAGCGTTATCACAATAATTTATTTTTTTGCGAAAATGTCAAAAGTGGTACCAAAAGTAGTTCAAATGATGATGAGTTCCAGTCACAGTCCTCTCTGGCGGTAATAGTTTTTTATAGGGTACAGAGCAGAATTTAATTTATTAATCCATGAAAATATGATAAATCCGGCTTCTCTCCGTGAAGGCGCGCACTCATTTCAAATGTCAATCCACTGAAACACGGCATGTCGCAATCTGTGACGAAGCAGGTGAGAACCAATGAGCGTTCGATATCAGTGCTGTAAATCATGTCGTAACGCTTCTCGAGGGTGGCGCCACTTTCAAATTTGAATCATAACGAGCGCGAGCTTTGACTGTGACGGTCGCTGTTGCTGAGAATCAAAATGAAGATCGATGGATAAAGGGCTGAATTTGGATCTGTTCCTTACAAACATATGGATTCTAAAGATTGGGAGTACAGCGAACAAATAAAATTGATGTGATTTGTGAATTTATGTTGTGCTTTGGTGTATCTTATGGTTGTATTGTCAGTCACTGCATAGGAGAAAACGCCTTCTGTGTCGCAGAGCAAACAAACTAAATATTATGGTTAAACAATTACAGAAAATGTATTCATAAGGTTTTAAATTGTAGTTTTGTTTAACATTATGTAATCCTCCGAAACGAGCAGCACAAGTCACGAACAGAAATGTTATTTCATATTCAGTAGATGAGTAAACTGCTTTCAATAAATTCGACTAAAAACAACATTAAATCATTAAAGCCACGATTTTAATATTAATACATGGGAATTCATATACATTCACACTTTACGTTACATGATTTACGTTTTTATTGCTGTTAATACGTAAGTATTTTTACGTTTTAGTGCTATAAATACGTCAATGTTGTAGGTTTTTGTGTGTATGAAAACGTAAGTAAATGTACGTGTGGTAGAACCACAATTTACGTAAAAATACACACGTTTTCTCATGAGATCACGTTGGACATTTCAGTTGCTTGGTTGTGCTTTTAGAAATAGCTGGGTAGAGAAACCTCATTGGTATATTCAGGATTCACAAATATTTGACTAATGAATTTCCATGACTTTTCCATGATCTTCCCGATCATTCATGATTCTTAGATTATTGGATAATTACAGAAATATTTGACTTTCAAATGACTTTTTAAATGACTTTCACATTTGACCTTGCAAGTAACATTCACTCTAAGCTCTTGATATCCAGTTGATTAAATATTTTTTTAGAATATTAAATACAGTAATAATATTAAAATGTTTTCTTTACTAATTTATTTACTATTATAATATAAATATTGCTTATAATGTATGAAAAGTCGCACCTCTGATGATGATTGTGTCACTGCGCGGTGATCTGATCTCAGGTTCAGTGTTGAGTGAATAATCACAGCTCAGCTGTCTGTTCACTGATCGTGTCAAGAGTTTACCAGGAGTTACATAAAACAGACAATAATGATCTCCAGACTGTCTCTTCTGAGAGTGCAGAAGAACATCCTCAGTGTAGAGACTACAGGTGACATCAGCTCTGACTGAACGTGGTATTTCACATGATATGATGGGATGGACATAGTCACTATAACTGATGAAGGGTTTCTGAAGTAAACCTGTTTAAGTCAAATACTCCATAATTAAGTAAAACACACACACACACACACACACACACACACACACACACACACACACACATTGCAATAACAGTTTCCAAAACAGAACAGCAGTGAAATATCTCACCTAAAATAAATTGTGTGGAAGCAGTTAATGTGGATTGATATATCTGATTTTACAGCTGCCCATCTGAGCACTTCAGCACCAGTGAGATCGAGCTCACATGACCAACTGACTTTTATATTCTTCTCTGTTTATGTAGAAATAACACTGATTCACTGTAACATCTGCTGGCGCCTCACAGATCATCTTCACTGAGCTGGACTCACTTGAAAATGTTTATTATTACTGACCATTTATAAAAATATTCCCAAATGAATCACATATTTTCCATTCAAAAATCTGAAAAAGCAGCTGCTGATTATTGCTGATGTATACAGTAATACTCTACGGTAAAACAAATATATCAGGTATGTTGTAGTTCACGTGTTTGTATGTTCATAATAAATCTTATTATGATAGACATGCTGAAATATTTTAGCCAATAAAACTTTGTTCACTATAAATGTGTACATATTTACAAAGACAATAAACAGCAGAGATCACTTACTGTAAGACTGCACATTCATAAGAAGATGAAAAACAATGAAGATGAACAACTCCATTACAGCGAGAGTGAGAAAAGAGACAGAATGAGTCTCAAACAATAGGTGAATTAGGAAGTAGTGCACTAGACCACAGGAAACCATTTAATGTACTGAGCAGTTTTATGTAGATGAAAGTGTAGATAAAAAGACTTATAGCCATGTGTAATGTAAAATGTTTCATAGAGCATGCTGCATAAGAATTTCTCATATAATAGTTTTATAATGTTCAATGAATCTACTGACAACCACCCAGGTGAAAAAAAAGTTGTACTTAAAGTGCTCTATTTTCGTGCACTAATTTTGTACTTAATATACTAAAAAATCTTCTTTAGTACTTCTTAAGATAATCTTAAGAACATCTAAGTGTACTCAACTGTGCTATTTTGAGACACCATGAAATTTGAACTAAAAATTTGCTTTTAATATACTATCTCTGTATTTAAAAAAATGTATTTAGATACCACTTATAGTACATTTGAAGCCATAGTGTACAAACCCGATTCCAAAAAAGTTGGGACACTGTACAAATTGTGAATAAAAAAGGAATGCAATGATGTGGAAGTTTCAAATTTTAATATTTTATTCAGAATACAACATAGATGACATATCAAATGTTTAAACTGAGAAAATGTATCATTTTAAGGGAAAAATAAGTTGATTTTAAATTTCATGGCATCAACACATCTCAAAAAAGTTGGGACAAGGCCATGTTTACCACTGTGTGGCATCCCCTCTTCTTTTTATAACAGTCTGCAAACGTCTGGGGACTGAGGAGACAAGTTGCTCAAGTTTAGGAATAGTAATGTCCCATTCTTGTCTAATACAGGCTTCTAGTTGCTCAACTGTCTTAGGTCTTCTTTGTCGCATCTTCCTCTTTATGATGCGCCAAATGTTTTCTATGGGTGAAAGATCTGGACTGCAGGCTGGCCATTTCAGTACCCGGATCCTTCTTCTACGCAGCCATGATGTTGTAATTGATGCAGTATGTGGTCTGGCATTGTCATGTTGGAAAATGCAAGGTCTTCCCTGAAAGAGACGATGTCTGGATGGGAGCATATGTTGTTCTAGAACTTGGATATACCTTTCAGCATTGATGGTACCTTTCCAGATGTGTAAGCTGCCCATGCCACACGCACTCATGCAACCCCATACCATCAGAGATGCAGGCTTCTGAACTGAGCGCTGATAACAACTTGAGTTGTCCTTGTCCTCTTTAGTCCGGATGACATGGCGTCCCAGTTTTCTAAAAAGAACTTCAAATTTTGATTCGTCTGACCACAGAACAGTTTTCCACTTTGCCACAGTCCATTTTAAATGAGCCTTGGCCCAGAGAAAACGCCTGCGCTTCTGGATCATGTTTAGATATGGCTTCTTTTTTGACCTATAGAGTTGTAGCTGGCAACGGCGAATGGCACGGTGGATTGTGTTCACCGACAATGTTTTCTGGAAGTATTCCTGAGCCCATGTTGTGATTTCCATTACAGTAGCATTCCTGTATGTGATGCAGTGCCGTCTAAGGGCCCGAAGATCACGGGCATCCAGTATGGTTTTCCGGCCTTGACCCTTACGCACAGAGATTGTTCCAGATTCTCTGAATCTTTGGATGATATTATGCACTGTAGATAATGACTACTTCAAACTCTTTGCAATTTTTCTCTGAGAAACTCCTTTCTGATATTGCTCCACTATTTTTCACCACAGCATTGGGGGAATTGGTGATCCTCTGCCCATCTTGACTTCTGAGAGACACTGCCACTCTGAGAGGCTCTTTTTATACCCAATCATGTTGCCAATTGACCTAATAAGTTGCAAATTGGTCCTCCAGCTGTTCCTTATATGTACATTTAACTTTTCCGGCCTCTTATTGCTACTTGTCCCAACTTTTTTGGAATGTGTAGCTCTCATGAAATCTAAAATGAGCCAATATTTGGCATGACATTTCAAAATGTCTCACTTTCAACATTTGATATGTTATCTATATTCTATTGTGAATAAAATATAAGTTTATGAGATTTGTAAATTATTGCATTCCTTTTTTATTCACAATTTGTTCAGTGTCCCAACTTTTTTGGAATCGGGTTTGTACTACAAGCGGTAACTAAATATATTTTTTAAATACAGAGATAGTATATTAAAAGCACATTTTAGTTCATATTTCATGGTGTCTCAAAATAGCACAGTTGAGTACACTCAGATGTTCTTAAGATTATCTTAAGAAGTACTAAAGAAGAATTTTTAGTATATTAAGTACAAAATCAGTGCGCGAAAATAGAGCACTTTAAGTACATTATCGAAGTGTACTTTTTTTTTTTCACCTGGGAGTTATAGAGTTAAGTAGATCTAAAGATATCTATTCTCTGACTAATAAATCCTCTTAGTGTTTTCCATATTATATATAATAGAATTTAATCAATTCTTAAAAACCTGAATAGAAAACAGTGCACAGATTAGTTATTGTTCTTATTGTAATGAGAAACAGAAGTTAAAATGTTAAAGCATTTTATTAATAAACAAACAATATCTGACATCACTTTGCATCTTGATGAATTTAAAGAGTAAGAAAAGAATTAAAAAAAAAAAAAAAAAAAGAGAGATCAGACCCTGCTGAAATGACAATAAGTTTGATATATATTGAAAAATGAATTCAGTTGTCAGAGGATGATTTGGCATCTGAGCCAGACTGTCTAACTCATGAGTGTCAGAATCATCAGGGATGGTGCAGTACACGGCATCCTGAAAAAAACATTACAATCACTGAATCATATATATTCTATATTATGTGTATGTGTGTGCGTCTATGAGCCCAGACAGGAATACACTTACATGTTTTTGACTCTCTGGTGGTTTCAGGCAATGCTGGTATGAAAACTGATTCAACAGTGTGTCGAGTGGGATGTGATGTTAGCGACATGAAACGACTACATATATGTAGCCTATAGTAAATCATGGGAAGGGACTATGACCAATTATAGTTTAATAAATATATTGTAAAATCTGTGATGGTGTACAGTGTAATGAAATGCTCTACAGTTATGTTGAGACGGTAAGGTAGGCCTATATGTCAGTGTCATATGTTGTATAGTTTAAAGGGTTAGTTCACCCAAAAATGAAATTTCTGTAATTAATTACTCACCCTCATGTCGTTCCAAACCCTTAAGACCTTCGTTCATCTTCGGAACACAAATTAAGATTTTTTTTTTTTTTTTATCTCCCATAGAAAACAACGAAATTACCACATTCAAGCTTCAGAGAAGTAGTAAAGACATCATTAAAATAGTCAATGTGACTACAGTGGTTCAACCTTAATGTCATGAAGGGACAAAAATACTTTTTGTGCACTAAAACAAAAATAACGACTTCAACTCAAAAATTTTTCCTCTTCCCTGTCAGTCTTCTACGCAGTTGATGCAGTGAATGCAGTGCAATGCTTCCGTGTTTATGTCCGAATGCCGGCTCGGTATTGGCCGGCTCCTGCTTCAGCATCACACGCATGCGTCTGGACTGTTACTGTCACTGGATCAGAGTGAGGAGATGGTTTTTATGGGGTTAGAATTTTTTTAATTATTCCAAATAAATAGATTGAGTTTCACAAATAAATGTAAAGAGATTCACAAAAATAAATCAAATTTACAAATAAATAGATTAAAGACATGGAGTGCCCTATTTTAAGGATCTAAGGGCATAGTCTGAATCGCATGGCACAGGTGCACTTATAGGGTGTGTCCGAATCCACTTTTGCTAGTTTAATGACGGAAAAAATGGTCGGCGTGCCAGGCACATGGTCTAAAAGGGTTGTCCCTATTCTCTTAATGAGTAAAGGGTGTGTTTTGGGCGTAACGTGCAGTAAACCAATCAGAGTGTCATCTCCCATTCCCTTTAAAAGATTGTTATTTACATGGCGGAATACAGACATCCTCAACCTGACGAGTCAGTTTAAATTCATTGTTTGTATTGCCACGATTGGTCAAATAATTAGCCAATTTCATTCATCATTACTGCAAAATGGTAATTCTGATACATGCATTGACTATCCATTATGACATGCAGGCATTTTTATCTTTAGGTACACAATAATCTTTTACAATGTAATCCTTTTATTTTTATTATTTGGCATGTTTGTGTGCAGCTGCGTCCCTGTGTGTGTAATAAGCAGAGTGTATATGCGTTGTGCACCCGCCTATAGGCGCATATTACTAACATGCCCTTTAAATAACAAACAAAAATAAATAAATAAATAAATACTGTACCATTGACTTTAGACCAGGTTTTTGTTGGTCAATGGCACAGTCGTTTTCAGTTGCCTCAAAATAGCAACACGTCAACAGTGTGCCTGAAAGCACCTCGTTGTCAGACCAGCACGCCCATGGGCGTGAGTGCATTTGTTATTTAAATAACGTGGCGCAGGATGTGAAAATTATAACTGTGTCGGGCTGAAACTGGCAAAAAACACTTGCGTCGCATCACATTGCGCAGGGTGTATGTCAGGGCCCGGAGTCTCACAGATCATCTTCACTGAGCTGGACTCTCTTACAACTTCTTTGCACTGAGGAGGCTGTGCGCTAGAAACCCTGATACAGGGAAGCACAAACCAGCCTAGGGCTGATCTTTAACGGAAGGCCTCATAGAAGCCTTCAGCCAATGATCAGCTTAGGGAGCTAAGCACTATTACATAGACCAGTGGTTCTCAACCGGTGGGGCGCGCCTCCCGAGTAGGCTACAGGATGGGAGAAAAAAAAACCTGAAAAAAAAAATTTGCAAATTTTTTTTATCACTAAACTACTGTCATAAAAAGTTATAGTTTTGTATATACATAATTCCTGAATAAAATTAAAATGTGTTTGGACTGATTTTAAAAAAAAAGTTTTGAACAAATTTGATTGGTTTGTCGATTGTGAGCGCAAATGCAGGTGATAAGCGGTTTTATTAAGCGAGTCACTGAGTCGTTTATTCACGATTCGTTCAAACGGCCGATTCATCAAGAATGAGACAGATGTTTGTGAATAGGTCATTGAATCTTTGACTCAAACGATTTGTTCAAAACACTGAATCATTCAAAACATGATTGAGTGTTGCTGTGAGATGCGCTATGTTGTGATCTTTGTTTGGATTCATCGGATCTATTTTCGCTGCTAAAATAGACCAAAACAGTCATTATTTCGTCTAAAATGTAAGTGACTTAATATTATTAACTTGTTTGTTGAACTGTCATATCAGTGTCACATTTTCAATCGCGAGGTGATGGTAAATTAAGTGATGGTCAATTGTCAGCTCTCTTGGTCGTCAGGTCGTGTGATGTATGTTGCTGAACTGTATTCAAATGTTCTAAATATAAAAACACCACATTTTGAAATTTAACTGCAGTATGTCAATTTAGTTTATTTGTGTGTGCTGCGCTCATAGACTTTAGAAAACGGCGCTCATTTGTTTGATTTCTCCTCGAGAAGCTGCGCAAGCCTCAAAAGTTTAAGGTCCTTGCACCCTGACTGAGTCCGAAACTGTCGTATTCGTTTTTTTCATATTCGTCATTTGGTGGCTCTCAATTGTCAAAAACACCCCTCAAAATATTTGCTACGGATGCGAAAAATGCAGAAAATCGAACCATCTGAATTAATTTTTATGACGGATGGAAGTTTCAGAGGCTGCAAACGTATAAAACGTGAGGTCGTATTTAGTTATAAATATATATATATGAACGAATAAACTAGTCAGAATATAGGCTACAGTTAAAGCTGTCCTTTACCTGCAAGCTTCTGTAAAAAATGCAGATGATGCCTACTATCAGGCCTAGTAATAATAACAATAATGAAGCATAAATTAATATCAGAGGTCTGGTGCCAATTCCCAATTATAGCAATATCCTAGTAATGATAATAGGCCTACTGATGATAATAATAATAATAATAATAATAATAATAATAACAACAATAAAGCATGTAACCTCATATAATTATATAGCAATAGCCTAGTAATGATGATAGGCCTACTACTACTCATTATTATTATTATTATTATTATTATTATTATTATTATTATAATGCCTGCAAGCTCACATTAGAAGTCTGGTGCTACTGCCAATTATAACAATAGCCTAGTAATGATAATCGGCCTACCTACCGCTACTGATGATAATAATAATAATAATAATAATAATAAACTGGGGCCCCAACTGCAATGAACCAGCTTTGGGGGGGCCCAGCTTGCAAAAGGTTGAGAACCCCTGACATAGACAACCCTAGCAGGAAAGTACAGAGCTCAACCTAACAGGTAGACCATACTGTGGGCACATAATCATGGAGGCCAGACGGGGCCTACATCATGATAGTAGCTCTATATGAAGCAAGACTCACATACGAAAGAGCACTTCGTCACAATAGTAGGACATTCAATGGTGGTCTGAGAGGGCCACCTTGAACACCTGTCTTGCTGGGAGCAAGAAATATGACTTCAGTAACAGCAAATGAGACTGTAAAGTGCCACATAACAGTCCACCTAACACAATCTAATGAGCAGTGTACTCGGTAAAAGAACCTTTTTACTCTTTAAAGCAAGAGGAGTACAACATACGCTATCACGCACTAAGGAAGGCCCCAAAGACGGGCCTATGACCTCAGCAGACCCGTGGCGTCAGCTCGTGGCAGTGTTTTAAGCACCAGGAAGGACAAATAACTGAACCAAAAGGAGGTTAAATTATCACCTGGGGCCCTGGCCAACCAGAAGTGCACTCAGAAAACACTTGTAACTCTCTCAGCGAGAGGAGTACACTATTACATACACCAGTATGTTCAAAAGGTGGCCCAGAGAGCCTAATACCTGTAAACATATGGCGTTAGTCTAGTGGCCATTAGGGTTCTAGGAGCAAGAAATAGAACCAACCTAGATACTAGGTAGCTATTTAGCTCAACTAGAGTTTGAAACCCAGACTCAAGGAGGCAGATGTGGAAAAACCAAACCTCAGTAAGGTTTTACTACAAAAACTCACCCTGAGAGGTCAGCCACTCAGAAATGTACTCGGTAAAAGCACCGTTTTACTTTCAAAGTGAGAGGAGTACACAACTGAACTCCAACATGCTACAGAGGAGGCCCAGAGGGCCTACCCTAGTAAACACGTGGCATCAGCTAGTGGCGACCATGACCATACCAACCATCAGGCCATGCATTCAGTGGAAAACCTTTCACACATCATACTGAGAGAAGGAATGCATATTCCGCTACCATACTCCACGAGAGGCCTGCCTAAGGCCTACTCAAAGCAGAGGTGGGGCGTGGCCAATGGTGGTACTGGAATTCACAAGCATCCTGCCAACATGTTAGCTAAAAAGGAGGCCTTATGGGGCCTTCGAGTTCAGCAACACGTTTCAGCTCGTTTGTACCATATAAACACAAAACTGTACCAACATGTAAACTACAAAGGAGGCCTTATTAGGGCCTACCATTTCAGTGACACGTGGTGCCAGCTAGTGAATATAAGGGAACCAAGCTTACAGGGAACCAGCTCTAACCCAGTAACAGTTTTGGGAAGCTAAGTACAAGCTGAGCTATAGCTACACATTCCAACAGGCAATGTACCCAAATAAAAGTGACTACAGGGAACCAATAAATGCCAACATAGTCTAAGGGAGGCCTACCAAGACCTACTACCTCAAACAGACACGTAGCGTAAACCTGTGGCAGTGTAAATTTATGTGAGCAAACTATGATCACATAACAACAGCACTTGAAAAACGCAAGCTGCTAAACTAGAAGGAGGCTAAAAGCATAAGAGCCTACATTCCAAGTTACATGCAATATAGCTGTTGTCAAGATCACCAAAGGGAGCTAATAGAAACCAGACTGCGAGAGTGGTTCTAACACTACCCTGAGTATGCAATCCAACAGGTGATGCACTCAGTGACACAAATAAACCCTAACTGGGGGAATATGTATAATAGTCACCACTCTCTCTAAAAAGAGGCTAATGTCAAAGGCCTGCTATTATGAGAACAGGTGCTAACCTGTGGCAGCATTAAGGTAAAGCTCACATAACAAATGTAGGGCAAAAAGGCTAGAACTCAAAGCAAACACAACGCTTTGAAACACATGCCATCCTAATAGGATAAATGTTCTCTCCAAACAGATTCGCAAATCTGTACTGAGCCCTAGAGGACAGAAGCTAAAAAGCTAGCACCGTCAACTCAAACTTGAATAGAAATTCAAGTGGCTCAGGGGGAAAACAGTTTTCATAGCATGAAAAGTTCTAGAAAGTGGGGTCTAGCAACATCGCATAACTTATCTACGCAAAGATAAGGGCCTACCACCTGAGAAAACCAGCACCAGGGAGTCTAAAAACAGTCTACAACCTTAGCTGTTAACTCACCGATTGCACCTACATGAACAAGGGGAAATGGGCATACGGCCTAACAACTCCCTCGGGAGGAGGCCAGATCTAGGAACTATACAACCTGACAAGGGATAGTATACATAGGGTTATACCTATAACACACCTAACCTAGCTCTAGCCTGGCCGCTAAGCTATGGGCCTTCTTACAGGGCCACAAGCCTAGTGGAGCCTGGGCTTCACCTCCAAATCTCATGGATAAGAGAAAGAAAGCGAAGCTCACAAGCAAACAATGTCAGGCGGCCAATTAAGGCCGACCTAAACATAGATACTAACTGAAGTGACGAGTGCTAACTCAAACTACTCTAGCAAACAGCAGATGAAAAGCTACTCTAAACAACAGGTGGCTAAGAGGCGGTCATTTTGTGGCCTGCACAATATATCGCCAACCTATCAAACTTCAGTTTGCCCAAAAAACCCTTACTTTTTCCGATTACATACTCAGGAAAAACTATACAGGAACACGAGGTCAACATATTTAGAAATATAGACCCAGCTCACTTTCCTGCGGCTCGAAGATCAAAGACTCCTCCTCCCCTTTTCTTTAACAAGGAGGGATGGAATCTAGGGTTCTTTAAAGCCTAAAAGAGCCTCTCACACTATCAAGCCAGAATGCGGGCCTTTAGAAAATTATTAACAGAGGCCCAGCCACCAGCCTGACTGTTAAAGAAGCACCTGAGTATGTTAAATGAAACCAAAACCCAGGAGGCAGAGGAAGAAGGGGCGAGGGCAGATATAAAGTCGCCCTCGCAACGAGAGGGAATCAATTACCGACGCTACTGGCATATGTGATCGATCACCTCCTTTAAAACCTGCTTCTTCCTCCTCGAGTCCAGCCGTCTCTGCGCCTTGCTCCGAAAAGGAGGAGGCGCCCGAGCGGCCATACTGGACCTCTGGCCCTGTCTCTGAGCCTCAGCTCAAGACAGACCAGCCTCCTGACTAACTACATGCTCAGAAAAACTACACAGGAAAAACAAGGTCCTATTTTAAAACATAAAATATAGACCCAGCTTACCTTCCTGCGGCTCAAAGACCGAAGATCCCTCATACTCCTTTTTCTCTACATGAAAGGATATAATCTAGGGTTCTTTTAAGCCTAAAAGATCCTCTCATTATCAAACCGAAAAAGCGGGCCGACAGAAATAATCACTATGGGCCCAGCCATCAGTCTGACCATAAGAAGTACCTGAGCATGATATATGTCTATAAAATATATATACACATGCATATAAATAAACATACGTATATTATACATACATACATACATACACACACATATATATAGGAGGTGGAAGAAGAAGAGGAGAGGGTAGATATATCGCCCTTTTGCAGCTGGGGGATCGATTACAAACGCAGCGGTTACAATCGATCACCCATCTCACTCTCGCTTCTTCCTCCTCCCGTCTGTCTGGGCTCAGATACAAATCTGAATGACTAGGGGTTTTTCCATGCCCTCCTGATCTCAAACATGGAGATCCGGAAGGAATGAAAAACTTATGGGAGCTGCAGCGTTTATGGACAGAAAGGAACCGCTCGTCGAGCCGTCCATGTGCGGCCGCTTTCTTAACGTGCCCTCATGGCAGCCGCAGCCTGCCAGAAGCGTGTCCCAAAAACACCAGCAGCTCCACATACACAGCAGCCAGAGGAGCACTCGCTGCCGGACACGATGACGTCAA
Organism: Ctenopharyngodon idella; assembly: GCF_019924925.1. Lineage (NCBI taxonomy): Eukaryota > Metazoa > Chordata > Actinopteri > Cypriniformes > Xenocyprididae > Ctenopharyngodon > Ctenopharyngodon idella. Next base: position 27,395,434 of record NC_067243.1, on the reverse strand, counting down.
ACACGGATGTCATTGTCATCCAACAACTCATCCTCGCCACCCCCGGGGAAGCCGAGAGAGAATACAACTCTCTCAAACTTCCCAACGAGCTCACCTGCAAGCCTCATGATTGCAGCCACCGCTTTGCCTCAGCAAAACAGGGCCAGAATCACCAGGCACAGATGCGGACACCTCTTCCCTCGAGAAGAGTGCCAAACGAGAACGGAGCGTCCCAATAGGGAGACGCTCACAGTAAATAACAGAAAACACACAGACAGCGCCCTCAAGCACTGTCTATGCGCGCTCCTCTCCCAGACAGAAAATGCCCAGAAATGTGTATATCAAGTGTCAAAACCTGGTACACGGATGAACACACTCTCTTGAACGTTTGTAAGGCATATTATAGAATCCCTTACCGGAGTTGATACAATCGCGATCAGACAGAACAGTCCCAAAGGACGAGAAGAGACTGACTGATTCTCTAGGCGCTCCTTATATACTTCCGGGTCACGCTATGATGATGTCATAGGCTGTCGCCGGCCAATAGGATTGGAGTGGTTTGATTCCATGTGTGACGTTCCCCATAGCGTACTGAAACGTAGAGTTGAGTTCCCTTTCGAATAGGGACCTTACGGTTTTCTTCTTCTTTATAGAAAACAATGAGCTACTGTATTATGTTCAGTTTTTACTCCTGTACAGCATTTTGATCAACTCTCTGTTGTTTTAATGATAAATTCACATGATAATTTCTGTATTGAACAGCATGGAGTGAACAATTATACACTTTACTCACTTGTAGGCCAACACAGACAGATGAATTCAGTCAGAATGACAGAACTATAAACCATGTTTCTGTGTCAAAACAAAACCAGCACTTTAATTCATGTTTATGTGCATTATGATGATTAATATGAGTGCTTTAGATACATCAGTCCACCTGATAATTGATGGAATTGTAGATTTGTTTTACTTTTATTGTGTGCATGGAAAGAAGTAAATGCTCTACAGAGGTCTGAAAGAATGCAATAGTCAAATCATTTCAAATATGGAAGAAAATGATTTAGAATAAAACCTCTATGTAGTGGTGTGAGTGGATGATCCTTAAGATCAGCTGTTGAAGTGTGAACACTAGAAACCACTGAAACAGAAGAAAACTCAAATGAAATCATACATAATGAATATAAAGAGTGTTTAAAGTCACTGTAAAAAGGATGTTCATTATATGGCGTTCTACTGATATTTATGAAAGTTACCACTTCTGGTGGCTGTCGAGGTTTCAGTAGTGGAAATGACAGCCGTTGTTGCTGAAATTGAAATGGTAAAATAATGAGCTATATGAATTACAATAAACACTATGAGAGAAAACTTTTATTGTCAGGTACACTAAACTTTACTCACATGTTTCTGTCTTTGTTTGTGAAGTTTTTTGAGTGGATGTTGCTATTGAAACTGTCTTTTTGAATTCTCTGTACTTCCCGCTTACCTTCAAAGACTAAAACTATGAGTTTTGTATTATTTTCTCCTCCATTTATGTAAAAGACACACTTCACCATCCTGTTCATTTTATTGCCATTGTGTAAAAATCATAATTAGTCAAGTCATAATTAATAAGCATATTTCAAAAAGACATTTTAATTGAAATATTTCTAACTTCAACACTTATTTAACATATAAAGTGTCATTTTTGTAAAGTCACAGAGTTCAAAAGGTGCTGCAGAACAGAATGACTCAATCAGCCTCCATAGATCAGACACTGTCTCTCTGATGTCTCAGCTACATGATCAACACAACACAACTTCCTTCCTGTCTAAATGTATCAGATTGTTATTTGTCAAAGTCATGCTGTGGTTAAACGTTTGTCTGAAAAGGACCTACAAGTTATTCAGTTTAAGAAGATTTCACAGATCACTGTAATTCAGTAACAGCATCACACAACTGTTGTTTCTGACTTCATGGATGATACTGACCTACAGAGACACCTACAGGATTATGATTAACCATATTCAACTCTTTCCTATATTTAGTATATTTGACCTTTCAGTGTTTTATTATACAGCTTATTGATTGGGTCTTAATAAATAGTATCCATCTAGAAGTGCCCTATAGATGTAATACAGATACAGTAGTATCATTCAGACCATTCCTTCTGTAAAGAATGCTGCATAATTACATGTTAAATGCATTTATGTAATACATTCACTGATATGTGGGTATTTCCATGATTAAAAGTATGTCTTTAATAGCAAGCTATATTCATATAATTTTTTTGAAAAAAATAACATGTTTCACATTCAAGCAGGACATTATCAGCAGTGTAACAGATTATGACAAAATAATCGAATATCTGATGCCATGTGACAAGTCAAATTAGCATTTTCACTCTTGCAATCAGAGGTAGGTTATGAGGTGCAGAGAGACATCATGTATCACTGGAACATTTTGGGCCCAATCTGTAATCATTTCAAAGAATTCAATGGAATTAATGTAAACTTTCTGACCGTGTGTGGGACATCCGACTGTCCAAAAAGGGGCACAACTGATTTACAAATATGGTGATAAATATGTACAGGAATTGACTTTAATTTTAATTTAAGACTTTGAGACTATTTAACAAATGCTTGATAAAATGTTTGATAAAGGGTTAAAATCAACACATACATACCATTGCAAATATTTGCCTTTGCAGCTTTCTGTCTCCTCCGTTCATTTCCAAAAGGCCCTTTTGGTCTGTTCAGCTGAAGCAAGAGAAAAGAAAATATCATTATTTATAATATATAGGATTATATATAGAAAAAAAGTACTGATTGACATTACAATTTTTGGATTTTACATTATTAGGCATTAAAAGCATGGTAAGTGTTGTGGTTACACTGTATTGACAACAAATATCACATTAAAACTACCAATACTGTGGTAAAAGCATGGTAAGTGTTATTTTTACCGTGCTTCTACTACAAATACCATTTTGAAACTACACTTGTACTACTTTGAACCTGAATATGATTAACTGATTGAAGGTCTATAGCACGTCACGTGACAGTGTTTAATCACCCTAGTTTAGTAAGGTGCTTTAATTTAGAAAGCAATGAAACATGACAGATATAATGCAGTGACTGAACATGAGGAAGCTAATGTTAATCTGATTAATATCGGCAAACAGAAAAGACATTATATCAAACATTAGAACAGCGTATTTACGACCACTTACCAACATCTGGCACAGGTGAACTGATGCCAAATATCGCGATGTGTTCTGAATGAGACTTCTTCAGCGTGATTTCAAATTTGCGTCTGTTTTTGACACTAAAGGTTTCCTATTGAAAGCAATGGAGTTCCCAGTTCGTCCATAGAGTGACGCCGAGGGGCACCTTTGGCGTATCCCAAGCAACGCTGGGGGCGCTTGACCATGCTTCAGTTTTTGACGCCTCGGGAGTGAGAACGGGTTGCGTAATAATAGCATACCTCCAGCACACAAACAATTTAAATAAATGCAGTTTAGTACGTGAGGATGCCAAGGAATAATTCTGAGTGTAAAAGTAGGCTACATCAAATAATTATTACAATAAGTTAGGCTCCATTGTGTAACAAGCAAATTAAAATGATACACATTTATTATTCACAATATGGAAAGAGGAAATCAAACATAGTCCGTTAAGAGCATGACTCAAACATGCCGTTAATGGGCTTATTCAAGTCCTCTTTTATTTTCTGAGTTATTTTTATCCATTCCGCATCTCCCGCATAAGTGTGTTTTGGCAAGGCGGTCTGTGTTGCAAGTTGGTGAATGAAGATACTTGCCAGGTCACTACTCCACTTTATTAATTTGTCCAGTGTAAAACCCGGACACCGCCACACAAATGTGGCTTTTTGTTAATGACTGTCCTACTACAGGATTTAACACAGAGTAACAGCTCAATATCAGTTACAAAAGACACTGTAACAGTCTGTCACAGGCAATTCTAGTTGCATTTTTCATTAATTAATTCAAATTATCCTTTGACTATGTTCTGACCCACCATCTAATGGTGAAAATTTATTTTGGCCCCATGCCAAACTTAATTGCCAACCCCTGTTCTAAGAGGTGTCTGGATGTTGTCCTTGCATCTTTATCTGATGGCGTTGGACAGTTTGTTTGTGTTAGTCCACCAAGATCCAATCAAAATGTAGCAAACCTTTGTCCACTGTTACGGACAGAGAGGGGACTGACCATAAACTGGGCCCTGAAATGTGCTGTTCCCTACAGTACCATGATAATAATATCAACATCAATAATAGTAATAATAATAATAATAATAATAATAATTGCACGAATATTTAAATATGGTGCATTTCATAGGTAGTTTAAGACTTAGATTTTAAAAATGTACTGTAAGGGAATACCAATGTTTTTATGGTAAAAATGAATAAAAATAAACAATTACAATTTTGCCAATATAAAATAATTTTTTGGTGAGTTTATAATGTAATATATTTCTCATAATGAAAAATATATTACATTATGAGCTCAAGATTTTTTTTACGTTTTGAGGAAATTATTACATTATGAAAATTTTTATTATATTAATATTGTAATATTTATTATTATTATTTATTATGTGCAGTTATTACATTATGCTTAGTCATTACATTATGAGTCACTGGAGATGTATAATGTATGTTTGGTTTTACGTGTGAGGCACAAAGTATCCTCACGACTCAAAAATGTCATCAATAACATAGTGAAACATGAGGAAAATGTATAATTATTGTGTCATGAGAGCCACATTTCACAAGAAAAAAAGAAAATATTGTCCTGGATCAGAAAACCCTTTTAACCGATGTTCTCGAATCCAAGAAACACCTTTAGGAATAAGTCGTAAACTTCTAAACAACTAAGGCCCAACAAAACTGCATTTTGAAAATGTTGAATGTTTAAATTCAAAATGTTAGTTTAACATCATTGTATAGTTAACATCAGCTCTTCAGCTTCAGTGTCCTTCAGACTTTAGTACCAATCCCAGTTTAACCCGCCTGTGTAATTCTGAACACCTTCGTTATCTTGATCTAGTGTGTTTGTTTAGGGTTAGAGCCAAACTACTATATAGCCTGACCAAAACCCCAACATCTGTGCAAATATCAAACATATAGTGTAAATAATACGACTATTTTATGAATTAGCATTTTATAGTGCTTAATTCAGAATATAACAAAATTACAATCAGTGACCTGTGCTTTATTATTTAGATGTATTCATTTAGCAGATGATTTTATCCAAAGAGACTTATGAAGGAACACCGTATTAAGGAGGCAATGGCACAAGAAATGCAGCAATACAAAGTTTCAAACATTGTCCAGAAAAGTGCAAGCTAGAACAAGGAGGGAAATTAGAAAAATAAGTTGCTATGGCTTACTTTAAATGAGCAAATCATTCAGATGAGCTTCAACACAATCCTCATTCACTTGTTGAAAACTGAGATGAATGACAAAAAAGGTGAAACATATGACGATTTACATTTTAATTTAACTGATATGATGTACATCAGCTTATGAAAACGTAAATTTAAAACATTATTTGCGTGATGAGATGTAGTATTATTATTATTATTATTATAAGGACAGATCTGCTGAGCGAAGATGAGGGCCAGACAGGAGAGTCACAAACAGACTCGGATTCTCCGGATGATGTTCGTGTGCTTCAAGCTGCCCAAAACAACAGCTGTATGAAAGCCTCCTCACGCCCCTCACTAATGCTGATTTCATTAAAGTCGCATTCAGACTGTTTGCTGAACACACAGCGGACGCGTTCAGGCTTTTATCAACGTTTCCATTAAAACGAGGGCTCAAATGTACACGCGGCTTTTCCCCGTGGCTGATGCTCGCCTTGGATTTGGTCTGACGGAGGCAAAAGAAACATTTCCTCTCCGCGTATTTTAGTCTCCAGTGAAAGCTCAGAACCTCTGCTCGGTGCTGACTTTGTTTTGACTGCGACAAACTATTTTACCACTCCAGTTTTGTCCCAAATGTAAGAGAAGAAAACACAAACGCGAGAAGCTCGTATAGACACAGAGACACCGAGAACGGCGGTTGAGTCTATAAGGTTCTCATGTGTTATTTAAGAGCGCTGCGCTGCACGAGCGCTGTTCATTGCTGAAATCAGACGGAGTTTGAGAGACTACGGATCCGATCTAAGAGAGATATGGCAGAAACCGCTCCAGCCCCGGCTGCTGCCGCACCGGCCAAAGCGCCCAAGAAGAAGTCAGCTGCGAAAGCCAAGAAAGCAGGTCCAAGCGTCGGTGAGCTCATCGTCAAAGCTGTGTCCGCATCCAAGGAGAGGAGCGGCGTGTCCCTCGCCGCACTGAAGAAGGTTATCGCCGCCAGCGGCTACGACGTGGAGAAGAACAACTCCCGCGTCAAGATCGCCATCAAGAACCTGGTGACTAAAGGCACCCTGGTGCAGGTCAAAGGGACAGGCGCCTCGGGCTCATTCAAGCTCAACAAGCAGCAAGCCGAGACCAAGAAGAAGCCGGCCAAGAAAGCGGCTCCTAAAGCGAAGAAGCCCGCGGCCAAGAAACCCGCTGCTGCCAAGAAGCCCAAGAGCGCAGCGGCAAAGAAGCCCGCCGCAAAGAAATCGCCCAAGAAGGCCAAGAAACCCGCCACCACAGCCGCTAAGAAGGCGACGAAGAGCCCCAAGAAGGCAAAGAAGCCAGCAGCCGCTAAGAAAGCAGCCAAGAGCCCCAAAAAGGCCAAGGCGGCTAAACCTAAGGCGGCGAAGCCTAAAGCCGCCAAACCTAAAAAGGCAGCGCCCAAAAAGAAATAAAGTCTTCACTGTTTTTTTCTCAACGGCTCTTTTAAGAGCCACCCACTAACTCCGAAAAAAGAGCAAAACTCGTGTAAGTTATAATCATATAGTGTTGAAAGTAGATAAACAAGATGTGATTTAGACTCGTGCAATCAGAACATATTTTATAAACCGTTTCTACATATAAGAAATTGATTTAAAGCTTATGTGTTCAGACAGTGATCAGTCTAAATTGGATGTTGTAGAATAAAGTACAGACAGAATATTTACACACAACACTCCGCTGGAAAATTGTAACAATACAACAGTGAAAACACTCCAATATTACAACAGGAACATAATACTGTATAGTATCAGATCAACGTGCACAGAATACACAGTGTGAAAGGTGTAGCACTTTTGGTAGGAACAGCGAACAATATCCATTTTTGTACTTGTAAGTTTTCTATAACAAATATTTCAGTGGTTTCGTCTCCTCCGTCACAAATACTTGTGCATAATTATTCCCGCCAGAAAGGGGGTTGGGCTTTGGAGGGAAGTTCAGTGATTGGTTTGAATCTTTATAGACTCTAAACCAATGGGTGACTGGCACTCTCCTTTAAAGACAGTATGTGGAGCCACGATAGCTCATTCTTCTACTTTTGTTTGCGAAGCTTGTAGTAGGTTATCTGGACTGAAAATGAGCGGAAGAGGCAAAACCGGAGGCAAAGCAAGAGCCAAGGCTAAGACTCGCTCATCCAGGGCAGGACTGCAGTTCCCCGTCGGCCGTGTTCACAGGCTTCTCCGCAAAGGCAACTATGCTGAGCGCGTCGGTGCTGGTGCTCCTGTTTATCTGGCGGCTGTGCTCGAGTATCTTACCGCTGAGATCCTGGAGTTGGCTGGAAATGCCGCTCGGGACAACAAGAAGACCCGTATCATTCCCCGTCATCTGCAGCTGGCGGTGCGCAACGATGAAGAGTTGAACAAACTTCTGGGCGGAGTGACCATCGCTCAGGGCGGTGTGCTGCCCAACATCCAGGCTGTTCTGTTGCCCAAAAAGACCGAGAAACCCGCCAAATCCAAATAAGCAGATTCAGTCTGTTTCATTGAAACACAAAGGCTCTTTTAAGAGCCACCCATTTTATCTCATAGAGAGCGCTTTTCTTTGCTAATATTTACAGGCATAAACTCGTTTGGTTGAGGAGAGAAAGTCCTATCAAGCCAATTAAATATAGGATTGCTCTGCATTGATGATTACAAATATCGTATAAGCCCCAATGTGTTATAATTCTTGTTATAAGGGCATTATGATCCCCTGATGTGTCCGTAGAGATCGTTCTTTAAGAGGCGTGTAGGATTGCCACCCATATTCCCTAATATTAAAATACAGTTATGTCTGCCAGGCTCTGCTAATGTACTGTATGTTATTTTAATAGGTTATTCTAAATAAAAAGCAATATGCGTATCATGTCAGGGTAACAGAAATTGGTCTATGTTACTCTGGGTCTTTTGCTCTTTATTATCACGGCCGCACGCTGCTGTATGTATTTACGGGACGGATGACTCTGGTGTCTGGCTGCAGAGCTTTTATACAGATTATAATGTGATTCTGTTCTGATCCAAAATCTGCACAACCACTAGGAATTAAGGCGAGTATTTTAGAACAAATAAATACAACAATGTGAGTATAAAACCTATGGGGGTGTCATGTAAACCGTTTGTTTGATGCGCAAAGTATTAAACAGATCAAAGCACACTGAGCGGGAAACCCTCTGCTTGTTTGAAAGAGGGAGCGTTCAGTCATTGGCTAGCAGTCATAAGCGTACGTCACACATTAGCCAATCACAAGCCTCGGCACCCGAGACACTGTGAGCTCATGGCACCGCAATGCTTTAAAAGCAGGCGTGTAGCACAAAACAAGCATTTCCAGCGCAAGCTGAACAGAAAGTGAAGAAGACTGCAGCAATGGCAAGAACCAAGCAGACCGCTCGTAAGTCCACCGGAGGCAAAGCCCCGAGGAAGCAGCTCGCTACCAAAGCCGCTCGTAAGAGCGCTCCAGCCACCGGCGGCGTCAAGAAGCCCCATCGTTACAGGCCCGGGACCGTGGCTCTCCGAGAGATCCGCCGTTATCAGAAGTCTACCGAGCTGCTGATCCGCAAACTGCCCTTCCAGCGGCTGGTGAGAGAAATCGCTCAGGATTTCAAGACGGATCTGCGCTTCCAGAGCTCCGCTGTCATGGCCCTGCAGGAGGCCAGCGAGGCTTATTTGGTCGGTCTGTTTGAGGACACCAACCTGTGCGCCATCCACGCCAAGAGGGTCACCATCATGCCCAAGGACATTCAGCTGGCCCGCCGCATCCGTGGAGAGCGCGCCTAAACCTGCATCAGCCACATCAAACCCCAAAGGCTCTTTTAAGAGCCACCAAAATTACACTGAATGAGACCATTTCCAGTGTAACGCTTAATATGGGTCAAAAGTTGCGTTCTTTCATTGCATAAAGATTAGCTGGGTCTTCTTTCTGCAGGACACCTCAGCCCTGAGGTTGAAGATGAGATTGTTCATTGGTGTAAAAACAAGAAATTTAAATGTATCAATATTACACGTCATGTATGAGCCATATTTTGTACATTAGTTTTTGTCTTTTGCATCACATAGAACAAATATCGATGACTGGCTTTTTACGCAAATCTTAATAGACCAGAGAGATAAAACTCATGCAAATATCTTTGAATATATATATATATATATTTTTTTTTTTAATTTTGCTGATCATTTTCTACTTTTGCATGTTTAAGGGTTAAAATGTACAGTCAGTAAAGTTGTGAGAGTATCAAACGCAATCCTGCATTTATCATTGCAGCTTTAATACAATTTTGTCTGCGTCTCTAGTGTTTGAGTTTTCTAAATGAAAATTAAAATATACATGAACAAACACACAGGCATAAACCGAAGATATAACAGATGCGCCACTCTATTTAATAATTTTACTTTAATATTGTGATATGACGTCTTGTGTCCCTCTTCCTAAGTAGAATATGTAAAATAAATTTTATGAAACCTGAAATTTAACATGAAAAACGTCAGGGCAGGGATTAAATCACATGTGCTCTTGCTACTTTGGGGGAGGGGTGTGCGCCTTGTCACGCGGTGCTGGTTCCTCTCAGGTCCTGTAAGCAAATGTAAAAGGCCTCCTAGTAACACTCATCATCCATTCTTTATCATCATTTGGTAGAGTTGTGTTAAACATGTCAGGAAGAGGCAAAGGCGGTAAAGGACTCGGAAAAGGAGGCGCCAAGCGTCATCGTAAAGTTTTGCGCGATAACATCCAGGGAATCACCAAACCCGCCATCCGTCGTCTCGCTCGCCGTGGCGGTGTCAAGCGTATCTCCGGTCTGATCTACGAGGAGACCCGCGGAGTGTTGAAGGTGTTTTTGGAGAATGTGATCCGCGATGCCGTCACCTACACCGAGCACGCCAAGAGAAAGACCGTGACCGCCATGGATGTTGTGTACGCGCTGAAGCGACAGGGACGCACCCTGTACGGCTTTGGAGGTTAAACTCTTGAAATCAGGAAAAACTACACCAACCCAACGGCTCTTTTAAGAGCCACCCACTCTATCACATAAAGAGTCCAATGTTTTGCCCGTGTCCACCACACATTTAACTATAAAATGTTCTTTTTGTTTGTGTGTGTGTGTGTGTGTGTGTGTGTGTGTGTGTGTTTTGAATCCAGAATGAAACTGATTAAACTCGTAAATAACAGTAATGCATCGAGACTCAATATAATTGTCTTTAACAGACCAATGATTCCAGAAATGGTAGTGTTGCTTTAAACAGCGCACAAAAACATTTTTTATTACACAATCTTTATTAATTTAGTAGATACTGTTTTTTACAAAACGAACAAAGGACCATTAACATTAAATTAATGCTAAAGTTAGCAGAAGTGGAATGCAGAAAACAATGTTATTTGTTTTACACAAAAAGTCAAATAGGCTTTTATTTATTATCCCGGTAGTTTAAACAGTTAAACATTTTCATGAATCAAAACGTTCCTAAGAAAAGGTGTTTGTAAAGGTGGTCTGACCATTATTTGTCTCTTTCCTTTCAAACTCCCTCAATGGCTCTATAATGGTGTTTTAATTACGCGATGGTTCACAATATTTGTCTAGAACCGTTTTTTTCTCAAACTAATAATAAAAGAGCGGGAAACGAAACAAAGGAAACAGTCAGGGTGTAGTTCAAACATTGAGCGGTTGGCGGCGGCGCATGTGATTGGCTCTCATTCCGCTCGTGATGCTTTGAGTTGTCTAATGAAATACGAGTTTATGGGTTTGGCCTATTAAAAGAGGCAATCAGATAGTTACTGTATCTCTTTGAAAATTAGCATAGGGCAGTGAATAAATACCTCTGTGTTGCTTCTGATTTCACATTCGTCAGTTTGACGTTACGTAGTATCATGCCTGAACCAGCAAAGTCCGCGCCTAAGAAGGGCTCCAAGAAGGCCGTCACAAAGACCGCCGGTAAGGGAGGAAAGAAGCGCAAGAGGTCCAGGAAGGAGAGTTATGCTATCTACGTCTACAAAGTCTTGAAGCAGGTTCATCCTGACACCGGCATCTCTTCCAAGGCGATGGGCATCATGAACTCTTTCGTCAACGACATCTTCGAGCGCATCGCCGGTGAGTCGTCTCGTCTCGCTCACTACAACAAGCGCTCCACCATCACTTCTAGAGAGATCCAGACCGCCGTGCGTCTGCTGCTGCCCGGAGAGCTGGCCAAACACGCCGTGTCCGAGGGTACCAAGGCAGTGACCAAATACACCAGCTCCAAGTGAGATGTGATGTGATTTTTAACTATCCCAAAGGCTCTTTTAAGAGCCACCCATCTTTTCAACTAAAGGGCTTTTGAAGTGATTTACTTTTATCTGCAGCCTTAATCCTATGGGAATTTCGATGTGCTTTAGAATTCTGTTCCGTCATTAATAACTACACAGGAACGAATCAGTAACGCGATATGAGTATTCTAACTATTGACTTAGAAGAAACTGATTAACGATTAATAGTAAGAGTATTAGTACTCAATTAAATGTAATAGTTCACTGTTAGTTAATCAGTAACTTTTTTTTTTTTTTTTTTTTTTTTTTTTTCTCCTTTCTTTCATAGCTCCCAGAGGACTACTAATAACTATTAGCCTAGATACAGATTAATAATGTATGACCAATACAAAATGTGTAATTCTAAAGTAAAGTTGATGGTAACATACTAGTAATCACTAAAGTATTATCAAATCTTTTTGCAGGAATTTATTATTCATTTATATTAACAGTATTCTAAAGTAAAAAGCATGTTCTGCCTAAAATTGACAAATCATTGTAAGCTTTTGAGGTTTTTAAAAGATTAAAGATTGGTGTAAAATCTTGTCAGATTTCTGAAAGACTTCATCTGAAATTTAGCTGACTTACTGTCTTGAGTTTTAATGTGCTTTGGATAAAGATTTATCAGAACAAAATGATGATAATAATAACGTTTCCAGAATCGGAAGTAAAAGTAGCTGTGGCCTGCTGGCAGGAAGAGAAAGGCAAACTGCTCCAATTCAGTACTCCAGAACTTAAGTTTTTTTCGTGAGGTTGGCAAGAAATCTATGGCTGCATCCGGAATCACATACTTCCCTACTATATAACAGGTGAAAAACAGTATGTGACAAAATAAGTGTGTCTGAATTCACTTACTCTTAAAAGAACAGGCAAAAAAGTATGACCTACTTCTTCTGGTGAGATTCTAAAGTGCACATATGATGGACACTTTACTATCCCACGGCCAGGGAGGCCGCAAGAGAGGATTTGTGAATGACAGTGAAGCAACGCAACTGACACTTGTAGGTCACGTGATAATGACAACATGGCAAATGTAGTAGGCCTATGTCCAGATTACATTCATACTACACTCATATGTAGAACATACTTTTTTAGCGGTCGTGAAGTAATTACTTATTCAAAATAAGTACAGACTAAAGAGAGTAAGCGATTTCGGGCACAGCTTTCATATCACGTTTGTGTAAAAGTCATGCGCTTTCAAGAACTGAAACAAGTATGTGAATCTAAATGGCTGGAAATATTTGGTACAGATCTGTAGCAGAAGAACTTCAATTATACAAAATTCATAGTGATAAAAGAACTGGCGATTTACAGTGGAGGATCATACATGGAATATTAGCTACAAAAAAAAGCACGCTTAGATCCAAATGTTATTGATACTTGCCCTTTTTGTTCAAAAAAATCTATTTTCATTTATTTTTAGTGTAATAGATTAGAACCTCTTTTTTAATTGTCAAAAGAATGGTGTGATATGTTGGGTCATGTTTTTAGTCAAGACGGTTTTATTTATGGCCCTAATTATCGGTATAAAGTACAAAATTATTTATATGGTTGACAAGGAAGGCTGAGATGCTGGGAAAAGGTTTCACAAATATTGTTTTGACATATACAGTAAAGGTCTGATTTCTGCATTGATTGGATTGGCCTATAAACCTATTGGAAAATTGGTAACCTTTAAAAAAGTTTGGTGTTTAAATGTAATTTTATCAGCTGTAACATGGCAGCTCGTTCTGTAAAGTGTATAAGCCACATCTTCTCAACCAAGATTTCACCCATATTTTTTTTCTCCAATTAATTAATTATATATTGAACTACACGTATTACATATTTTTACCGATTTATGCCGTCCTACTGCGACTATTTTTGACCCCGGTGACACGACGTTGCCGTCAGACCAATGTTTGCTGGGTTCCTTCTGATTTTAAGTATAACTTATGGGTAGGGTTGGGTTTAGCGGTCAGGATATGGCTAGGATTAAATTTTCAGACAGGAATGTTGTTCCAGGATCAACAAAATATGTTGACCCAGGAACTCTGGAAATTAGGATGTGTGTGGTCTCGTGGTCTGACCGAATCATCTAGTGTGTGCATTCGGAGGATAATAATTTGATTATAATAAACTGTTAAAACTGTCCTTAAGTCTGTGGTCTCCAGCAGTTTTAAAATTGGTGTGTCCCAGGCCTTACACCTTCCGAAAAAACCCCACCTATAAAAAGGCAAAATCTCAATTTGCCAAAAAACCCAAACAATTTCAATAGGCTCTTGATAAGGCATCACCCAATATGTTTTCTACTCCCTTTTTATGGTGGATCTCAATGTTGAAGCTTTGGGCTATGAGTAACCAATGCAGCTGTATATTTGATGTGTGCTGGACTTACGCATAAGAAAAGTCAAGGGATTGTGGTCAGTATATACAATGATAGGTAAAGAACTGCCACCTATATAGACTTCAGAATGAAGTGCCATTATTAAAGCCAATGTTTCTTTTTCAATTGTTCTGTAATGAGTCTGTGCTTTAGAAAATATCTTACTGGCCAGTTGACAAGCATGGCACGATCCACAGTAAGCAGAGACATCAGTCTAAAGACCAGGCTTGGTTTTGAATCACGCTGGCTCTCTCGTGAGAAGTGAATCACAGTTTCTTTCTGTTGCAAGGCATGTGATTGGCTGTTTGCCATTGTCACGCATTTATGTGTACATCCTCCACAAACTCAGGATCAAAGACTGAATTGACAGAGAAAGTTGATGATCAGCATCATGCTACTAACAAAGCCAGAGGTTTGGTTTTGTCAACTTGAAACTAATCCTATAACCCTGAGTTTGTCCAACTATCATCATGGTACAGGCCCCAGGATCACTAGAAAGATACAGGCTGGTGAGTGTTGAGAGTTGAGAACCTCTATAGTCAATTCAAGTCACCTTAATTTATATAATAGAGCTTTATACAATACAGATTGTTTCAAAGCAGCTTTACAGTGACAACAGGAATATGATCCAATGATGCAAATGGTTCTTTTTGGCTGTACAGCAGCTCTAAACGAAAAGAGTGTCATTGTTTGGCTGAAGTCAGTTCAGTGTTGATTCAGTTCTGTTGTAAAGATCATCAATTTTTAAATTAGTTCATTTCATCTATAAAGGAGCTCTGCAGAAAAACAGTGATGTCATCATCAGTTCAGTTCTCATCCAATAGTGTCAGTGCAGTCAAATCAAAAATATTAATAAACATTAAGTGTCCACAATTAAGCAAGCCAGAGGCGACAGAATGGAATCCAAACTCCAACAGGCGACAGAATGGAGAAAACCAGATTCAGTCGGATCAGTTCTCCTCTGGCCAAATGAACGAACAAGGTGTGATTATGTTTCAGGCTGCATCACAAGTCAGAAAATCAGATTGTGGATGGGTAGCATAACTATAATAAAATTTTACGGTACTCTTCGACTTCACTCTTCTTCAGTCTTCAGTCATTAGTAAAAACAATTAAAATTATATTTTTATATATGCATATATTTATGTAAGCTATTATTTATGACGTTCATATCATTGCAGGTTGACAGGCTATGGATAAAGCCATAGAGCTGGTTGTAGCCATTGTGAGGTCCCTCAACCAGTAAAATAAACACCTACACACAGAATCCATGTCAACACAGTTGGTTCTTCAAAATAGAATTCAAATGATGTATAGTATGTTACTATACTAGTATGTTAAGAAGAAGGTCTGACAAAATATAATGCAGTTGGACATTATATTGGATCAGATCCTTTTGCAAATAATGTATGAATTCTGTCATTTTCCCCCCTCAGTCTCCACTCATATACAAAAGAAATCTGCACAAATAGAAACCTGAAAAAGGGGCAAATACTTTTTGACGTCCCTGTAGTATTGCACTGACAGTTAGTAAACACCAAGCAGTTTTGTCCGGTCTGCCTTGAGGCCTGTGGGTGTGTTCTGCCAGCCCTCTTTGAAGCCTGTAGTCCTGCAGATAGGTATCTCTCAGGTTTGAAAGCTCTTCAGAACCAGTTCTGCTGTCTACAGTTGTCCAAGTAAGTGTGTTTCTCAATAGCACTTGTGGGCTTATAGTTTGTATGTTTGTTTTGAACTTTATAAGGAGGACAGCTGTTAAAAATGTTCAAACAATATTATTTTGTATTACAGACATGTTAAAAAAAATGTTGACTAATAACTCATTAACTAATCGGTTTATTAATTAAATATAACAGAAAGAGGACCAGATTGCAAACCATTTCTAGGGGAGTTGCATGTATATAGATGTGTGCATCTTTTGTTATTTTAGCATATTACTGTTGTGAGAAAATATTCTACTTCTTTATTGGTCATTGGTCAACAATTTTCATTTTCTTTTATAGGTAGGCTATATATGTATAAGGCATGGCAAATGTTTCTATAAAGTTCCTTAGAAGACTATTCAGATTAGGCTATTAAATTTGGAGTCTGCTTTAGAAGCAGTCATTATGCTTCTGATAATTATTTAGCAGACTTCAGTCAACTTTCATTCAGTATTGCATGTGTTCTGAAAAACAAGGCAAGGATTAAAGCACCTTCTGTGAGAGGATAAGTCTAGTTTTCTAGTCTTCTTCTAGTTTTCATTATATCTTGTTATTAGTTGTTTGCCAGGCTCATAGTTTCATCAAAAACAGCTTGTCATATTAATTTTCAGGATTGGTTGTTTCACTGGACCAACCGGTTAATCATGTACACATATAGCCTGGCTAGAACAGTCCTGGCCTGCTTTTTGAACTGTGAAGTGAAAAAGCAGGACAAGTGAGATTTTCAAATCTGAACTTGATGTTTCAGCCAGAGACTGATAATTTTATGGGGAAAAAAAAAGAAAGAAAAAAAAAACTAGTTTGTATGTAGAGTTTATGTAGTTCCAAGTGAAATCCAACAGTCAGAACAATTAACTGTGCAGTGTGCCATTGATAATGCAGCAATGGTTTTGTTATTTTCAGAGTGCGTAGTGGTTAATAAGGACCTGGACTTTTACCTCATGGGATGCAGTCAAGTCCCAAGACTGATGTAGTTTAAGTAAAGCCACATGAGTCCCTAAGTAAAGCTTAATCACGACAATACAAATATCTAAGTGGGACGAATTTGTTTGGAAAAAATATAAATTATATACCATATAACAACATATTACATATTAGAGGTGCATTCTTTTTTCTGCCAAATAACTAAATACATTCAATTAAAAGCTCATATTACAGCATACATAAAGATACAGTGATTTGGTAATCAGTGAGCTCAATCTACAGGATGAGTGGAACGACCGCATTCCATTGGGGGTGGAGACTGAACATTTGGTTTATTCTGTGTTGCAGGTTCAGGCATGATGGAAGGCATTATTCCCAAGAGCAAAACCAAAGGTACCGACTTCTGTGGCATCAACAGCTACTATTATATAATCCGCTCTGATCTCGGCTGCTATATGCAGTCAAGCAATTTCAATAAAGGTTCAGACATCTCTGTTTTCAGTCTGCACCCTACCTGCAAAAATGGTGACCATTACCTTGGTAGTGGAGATGGCTACTTTTACATCATCAAGGGCACGTCATACCGTAGAGTCAGCAACCTGACGACAGACAGCAGTGCTTCAGTTCACAGCCTTCATCCCAACTGCCAGGGTGGAGACCACTACCTTGCAGCCTTTGGCAAGTTTTACATCATCTTCCAAGGAAAGGGCACTTACCGAAGAACAACAAACATGAATCAAGACTCAGATGCTGTAGAATACCCGCTGCATCCCAAATGCAAAATCGGTTTGTATTACTGGGGCCTGCCAAACCACTACTACTTCCTCAAGCCAGTCTCAGAGTGGGGAGTTGAGTACTACAAAGGCACAAACTTCAACAAAGACGAGTGCACTGGTGTCTATTCTGTTCATCCTGACGTTCTTAACTTCTTGCCTGGAGGGCTGTCAATAACTAAAGGCCCAGCCTTTGGCATTTGGGAGAACATTAAAACTATAACTAATGACAGAAATTCACCAGTGACATGGCAAAAGAGAATTAACAAAAAGGTTGGTTACAACAAGGAGAAGATGTCTGAGATCACACACAACTGGAAGATAGCCATGTCAACCTCGGCTGAATCTAAAGACCTCTTAGGGTTAATTGCAAAGTGCCAGTTCTCCCTTTCTACCGAATATGGAGGTTCATATGTCAGCACTGAAAACGAAAGCTGGAATGAAGCAACTGAAGTGGAAGAACAGCTCACATTGGAGCTGAAGCCAAACGAGCGTGTATATCTGTGGCAGTACAAACTGGGTCTTGGTCAAGAAACAGTTTTGTTCTGCCGTGATTTAAAGATTGACGATGAGCCAAACCCTCCAACTGAAGTCCCGCTGCCACCTGCGCATTCATGAAAAAAAATCAGGACTGGTTAACTCCAAGGATAACCAAGTGCCTCAGTTAAATACCTTAACTCTAACTTTTCAAACAATTACTTGGATATCTGAAAGCATTGCTGAAAAAAAAAGCAGAGAGGAGGTTGGTATATAGCAAAGCAATTTTTCAGTTACAGTAGATGTAACTACTAAATACAATACAATCCATTGTGGTATATATGAAACTTTGTGTTGATGATTAAAATAAAATCTCATGCACTCAAACTGCAAACGAATCTTAGCAGGCACAGTGGATTGGGTGGAGGGGGAAATATACACTGTATTCTGTAGTACTTATGCATTAGGTGCATTTAAAAGCTTTGTTTTCCACTTGCCTATTGTTTAAAATTTAGATTTTCATCTGTATCCAGTATAAACTTATAATATATTACTGATTATCAGCATTACATATTTCTATGAATCATATTTGTTGTCACGGTTTTTTTTTTTTTTTTTTCTTCACTTTCTGTCTTACTGCATTCTTACTTTATAGCATATACCATTGGGACTTTGCTTTCAATATGTTGAAATAAAGTTGGTTACTCCATTTTAAGTCTTAGTGTTTTTCTTCACTAAAACCTAGTCATAAGAATGTTTGACAACACCTGTCATGACTTTGACTTTCTGGACCCTCTGGGTCAGCATATAGCCACAGATATCCAGAGTTCTTTAATGTTCAGTTAATGCAAAGGTGTTTTTTTTCTTTTTTGTTTTTTTTTAAGCTATGTGTCACGGTACTGCTGGGTAGAGCTCACTCACAAAGGTACAGGTGGCAAGAATCCGAGGAAGGTAATCTTTAATCCACAAAATCACAAGAGAAAACAATAACATACCAAATAAACACAACTATCACCAAACAAAGAAACAAGAGCAACTAAGAGAATTAGAGACTAAACAAGGTAACTCAACAATACACACCTGAACTGAGGACTCCAATCAATCAGTAACCATAGAAACTAAATGGCAGGGAACAGAGGAGATCAGAACTAATTAACAAGCTAGAAGCAGGCAAAATAGAACATGACAAATCAAACTGAAATACGAACAATAAACATGACTAAAACAAACTCAGAATATGACACTCTGCAATTCATCATTTTTTAAAGGTTGTAATTCAACAACAGCTATCAAGTAGTTGTCCTAACATATTTACTGTCTTAAAGTAAAACAACATTTGCACCTACCCAGCACAAAAAAAGAAAGAAAAACAGTCCAAACTTTAGAACTATATACATTTTAATTACTTTGAGTGTCCATCAGAGTGCAAATTGCGGGTGGACACAAAGCACAGTGAAACATTGCACTTTAAGAAGTATACAGGAGTCATGACTTTGTTGCCCTATATTTGCACAATACACAGACTCTTCTTGAAGCTGTGGCTTCACCTCCAAAATATTCTGGCAGGTTTGTTTGGATTGGTGTGCTTGATGAGCTGGCAGCTTATGTTGTTGGCTCCGTGGCTACAGTTCAGAAATAAGCTGTTGACTGGCTCAGAGGGGCCTTGATTTGAGCTTTTGACAGTTTCCTGATGAATAATAAAGCTGTTCACAACAGCAATGTCAATGAAATGAAAGAAACAATGTACCACTTGTTAATTATTTTTGGTAATCGCACCTATTTGCACAGTTGTGTTGTGATCTCTAAGGTCTGGCATCTCCTCCAAACATTTTTCCCATTGCCTTTTCTCACTTGAACAATTAGATAAAGACCGTGCCCATACCCATACTCTCCATTAAACTAAAAAGGTTGTGCAACAGCATCACATAAGGCACATAATGCATAGACATTTGCCGTTTTGATTGAGTGATCTACTGTATCCTGCCACTGAAGACCTGTTTGTCGAAGACTTTTGCATTCCTCCACAAAAGGTTTGAAGATTCTAGTCATTAGTGGTTTAGAGATGACCCAAACCACAAGGCACAAAGTATTACATTTTTATCTCTTTCCTCTGGAGATACTTCATTAACAGAGTATAGTAAGGGCCAGATGCTAAATAGATGACTTGAACACAGGCACTCTGTCACAGTTGAATGACAGGGAAAAGAAAGAATCGCTGATTTCAGATATTTGTACAACTTCCCATCAGAAATATCTGTTATTCCATCTCTGTGTTGGTCATTGTAAATATTTGTAATAGGTTCATTCTCCAAAAGAACTTTAAGCATACAAATAAAAAATTGACCCAACTCTAAACTTTGTCTCGCAGTTTGGGTTGATGAGCAAATTTGACTGCCAATGTAAGAGCTGCAAACACCACAATAATGATGGTATTCCGATTTGTCCTCAAAATCTTTAAACGCTCCATTAAAGCCCGTTACATTGTGCTTCAGGGAAAATGCGAGGATGTTCAGCCAATTGTTATCTGTGACATGGTCATTTGAGGGACCTAAAGAGGCATGGTTGATATTCTGTAACAAATGAGAAACAATCAAATTATGAGATGCTTATATTATATATATATATATATATATTTATGCATCTTGTATTATGGATAATAATACGAACAACGCAGTACTCGTGTAGTATCGCAAGGGAACTGTAATTTCCTTACACTGTTACACAAAGTGACTACTTATAAAAATTCTCATTTATCTTACAGTGCATTTGTTGCAATATATGGATATTACTGTCATTTGAATAATTATATAGGCCTGAATCATTATATTATTATTTGATTGTAATAATTGTTTGGCATCCTAAAACACAATGTAGACTGAGACTCTATATCACAACTAAAAAGTTGTTTGAACTTTCTTTCATGTCCAGGTACAATGCTGTTTCTTTGGTCAATTTGCACTCTGTACATGGGTTGAAGCTCTTAATTTTGAGCTTCCAAAGTGCACCAGATTAATGCATTTAACCTTAAAATGTACAAAATTTTCTTCTGGGAGGGCATGCTTCCGGACCCCCCTAGAGGAGGTACACCAAACATAGTTTGACAAATTCCAGTGGGAAGTAATGTACACTTTATGAACTTTACTCTAGCATACTACAGCAAAGCTCCTTTCAGAAAATGAAATGTCATTGGACAAAATCGATTTGGGCTAAGCCCCGAATGTTTACAAAGTCTGGCTCCACCCCTGAAGCTAAAAATATTGTGAAAGAGAAGAGACATCCTATATCTTGTGCCTTTGAATTGTTGCCATCCGACGGTACTGTGTCCCTCAGTGTATGAAAAACAGGTCCAAATTTTCTTTTATCCCCCAAACAATTAAAATTTTAAATTCTATTTCTTCTGATATCAATTGATTAGCCAGCTGGTCTGGACAAATCTTATTTATTAAGTTTATTGAATTATGTATTGATATTTTGTATGCCAATTGTGACTCTTATTATGTATGTGTGAGCTCACTGCAACCTTACTTTCCCTAAGGGGATAAATAAACTAAAACTGAAACTGAACTGAAACTAATGTACATAACTCATAACAAAAACTATTAAGAAACATGTTTTTTGACTGTAGTATGTACGTAGTTCTTTTTTACTTCTAAAAACTGTAAAAAATTAACAGAATTTACTGTAAAATTACATGAAATATCTGGTTAGAGCTTCTGCAGCTTTCCCTGTATATAGTATGGGAACTTACTGTTAACCTATTAACAAGTTTTTTTGTTTGTTTGTTTTGTTAGCATTTTTACAATATTTTACAGTTAAAATTACACTCATTTTTTACAGTGTCTTGATAACATTAGAAATTGGGCAGTGGATTTCCAATTCCTAGCATGCTTAGGACTGGATAAGGAGAATAAATGTTGAAATTAAGTGTTATTTTATGTGTTTTTTAGTGAAGTGAAAGACCTGTTAGTGTTTATTGCTGTTTTGTTTGACATTTACAAGTGTTTCTGTAATGTTGACATTTTTGTGGTTACCTGAAGAGTAGATACAATGGTAAAAACTACACTGACACTAAGCAATAACTGCACTAATGCCAATGACAAGTAATATCTTACTTTGAATTTATATGCCAAATAAGTTTCTATGATAGCTGTGAATTTTATCTGAAATAGATAAGATTAATTGGTTCCAGGGCTACTATTGAAGTAGTTGGAGCAATTTGTTTGGAGCAATCGAAACTTAAAAAATAATTGTTTATATTAAAAAATTATTAAGTTCCTCTAACTCAGTGTAGTTTGTTGGTTGAGAATAATTTAATTTAAAGTTATCATAACTCAAAAAGATTGATGCAAACTGTTTTTTGAGCCATTATTTCTTAGAGTGTATTCATTTTTTCAATAAAATGGAAGAAGGCTAAATTTTGTTCTCCTTCCTTCACCCTTTTCCTTCTAGATTTAACAAAGGTTCCTTCATATTTGGTTTGTTAAAAGCCATCTTTTCAACATCAGACAGATTTGTTGACACTAAACTTGAAGTATAGGTTATAGTGTCACGTAACGTGGGTTCAAAGCTCACAAAGACGATGAATACACAAAAAATCTTTAATAAGATCACACAGGAGATACTCTGGAGAAACACCATAGACATTAACGCCTACACTGACGAGAACGGACAGAGAATGTGGGAGAACACAGGGTTTAAATAATCAGGAGAACTAACAAGGTGATTGACAGAACAGGTGAACATAATGACTAATTAGACACACTAGGAAAACTAGGTCACAGAGGAGAACCAAAAACAAAGAAACACAACACTCATGTTACAAAAGCCCCCTCCCAAAAATGGTCCAAATGAGGAGAGAGGGTGGGGGCTCTGGAGGAGGGCGAGGAGCAAAAGAACAAGAACAGTCTGGGGAACCTAATACAGTCCAAGGGGAAGTGGAGGGAGGGAAGACCCAGGGGAAAGCCAGGAGCAGGAGGAGCCAGATGTTGAGCCAGAGGCCAGCCAGAACGAGGTCCCAGGGTGGAGTCAAAGGTGGGAGGAGCAATGGTGGAAACGACTTGATGGGACACACCTGAGGGACGACGGAGAGGGAAGCAGTCACCAATGATGAAGACCTAGGTGGAGATAATGAGTCCGAGGTGTAGCCATGGAACCAGAGGACAGGGGCGGAGCCGGTGGGACCGAGGACAAAGGCAGAGCCGGGGGAAGGTCGGAACCAGACGGAGTCGAAGGCGCAGGCAGGACAATGTCCGACCAAGGTGGAGCCAGAGGGACGAAAGAGCCCAGTGGAGCCGTATGGCCAATGATTTCCAGTGGTGCCGAAAGAGGGAGGAGCCAAGGCAGAGCCGAATTGTCGACAATCCAAGGTGGGGCAATGGGCCCAGAGGCTAGATGATGAACCAGGGGATCCTCTGTGCTGGGGGGGAGCTGATGGCCTGAAGACACTGGTCTTAAACGCATATGGGAGCTGTAGAGGGACTGAAGGAAACACTGGAGCTACAGGGGGTGCTGGAGATTCAGGGGATGATAGAGATACAAGGAACACCGGAGATACAGGGGGACTAGGAAAAAAAGTCCAAAAAAGTCCATTAAATCCTCCTCAAACAAGTCCTTTAGTTCATCAAAATATCCTCTAGAGGCCAAATCGTACTCACACACAGTGGCGGGAGTGTGGGCAGGGCTATCCTCAATCTCCACAACACTCCCTCAGCGATCTGCAGTGTTGCCGGCTCCCGCACCTGGTCAGAGTCTGAAAGGGGCTCAAGCTCCAGGGTGATATCCTCTCCTGTCCTCTCCTCAGGTTCAGGCTTGTGCATTGTGGCAGGCCGGTCCCCACAGTCTGCGGTGGGCTTGTGCAACATCTCCATCAGGTTGCTCGTTGGTGGGGGTTGGCTGGTCTCTGGCAGTGGTGGAGTGGGGCCGGTGACGACGTCATCCTCCACAGGGCCGATGGTGAATGGTGAATCGTTGTTCACCAGCACCCACTCCATGAATGCGGTAAAATACTCTTTTGGATCGTCCGCTGAAAGGTGTGCCTTACACAGATTGAGCGGTCTGGGTAGTGCGTTTGGCACGCTAGTTGGATGAAGTCCCAGGTGTGGTCTTCCAGCAGACAGTCTTCCTGCTCCAGGCATATCAACTGAACAGCGGGAAGGTCCATGGTGACAGAGGAGGAGGAAAAAAAGAAAAACGCCACAAAATTAACTTCTGTTGAGATTCGGTCATGTAATGGTATACAAGTAGCATGATGCAGGAGATTAAGGAATAGAACAGTCTTTAATAATAAATCCAATAGGGAACTCAGGAGAACACAACCACATTCAAACATAGACAACATAGAATAAATGAACACAAGAAACACTGGGCTTAAATAACAAAGAGAACTAATTAGATAATTGACAGAACAGGTGAATGAAATCAATAATAAGATACACTGGGAAAAATACAATGAAACATAGGAACCCAACCTGACAGCCATTCCCAGTTGACGCCCCTGTACAGGAGATTATTACTGTCAGAGTTACCACAATGACCCAGTCGTACAAAAACATGGGTCAGTCAGACGTCACAGTGATGCACTGATACAGCTGAGAGATACTGCAGCTGCTGATGGAGGATCACAAACAACACAATGGTGTATCAAATCTTTCAGAGACTTTATTTATTTATTATGGTTTACTAAGTAAACATGTAACATACAGTCGCATATTCCTTACTAAACTGGACTAAAATCTGGAGAAAATGTGAGTGGTGCTTGTCCCTGCAAAACTTGCCACTACAATATTATCTGTATTATTTACTGTAGGAAAGTCAATCCCTTTAATTGCACTTCCATACCTCACCACTAGAGGGTCACATGTATTGTACATAACATACCTACATACCTTTCCTTTAAGACCGTGGCTGCATCCAAAATCACATACTTCCCTACTATATTGTAGTCAAAAACAGTATGTGACAAAAGAAGTACAGTTGCAATCAAAATTATTCAACCCCCTTAACCTGCAAGACATCTTGCTGCTGAGAACAAAAATTTTATGAAAACAGTTAATCAAAAGCATCAGTAAACTATTATACAAAGTTTATTAATGCACATTTGAGTGATCCCAAGAGTGTAGAGTTGATGAAAAATGAAAAAATCAAACTGGCTTTAAACTTGCGTGAACAAAATTATTTAACCCCCAAAAGTCAAATTTTGTGCAGAATCTTTTATTCTTTATAACCTCCAATAAACGCTGCCTGTAAGTGCTTAGAAGCTTCTGTCCCCTCTCTACTGCAATTTTGGCCAGTTCCTCGCTTGAAAAAGCTTCAAGATCACTGCTAGTCTTTGGTTTCCATGTTACCACTGCTTTCTACAAATTCCACCAAATATTTTCAATGATATTTCAATCTGAAGACTGTACAGGCCACTCAAGAACATTCTACGACTGATCCCTGAACCAAACTTTAGTAGATTTGGATTTATACTTTGGGACGGCTGTCCTGCAGGAAAGTCCACTGCTCATCAAGCTTCAGTCTCTGCACCGAAGGCATCACCATCTTTGCCAAAATGGCTTGATACTTCAAAGAATTCATGATGTCCTTCATACAGTCAAGATTTCTACTTCCTGCAACTGCAAAGAACCCCTATAACAAGACTGGACCACCTCCATGTTTGACTATGAAGATGGTGCTCTTCTGCTTATAAGCTTTGCCTTTTTTGTACCAGACATACTGCTGATCCACGGGTCTAAACATTTACGGTTTGTTCACATCCCTCCAAACATTCATCCACAACTCCACAGGTATATCCAAATGAATTTAAGCATATTCAAGTCAGCCTTTTATGCTCTTCTTGGTCAAGAGTGGAATTCGGCAAAGCTGCAAAGCTTATGAGCAGAAGATGAATTGTTTTGATGAATTGTTTTCATAAAATTTTGTTCTCAGCAGCAAAATGTCTTGCAGGTTAAGCGGGTTGAATAATTTTGATTGCAAGTTGCAACTGTATGTCTGAATTCACAGTACTCATAAAAGAACAGGCAAAAAGTACCCAGATGACCTACTACTTCCAGTGAGATTCTGAAGTGTGTTTATGATGGACACTTTACTATCCCATGAGGACATGGGAGAGGATTTGTGAATGACAGTGAGGTGACACAACTGACGCTGGTAGGTCACATGATACTGACAACATGGCACATGTAGTACATCCAGATTACATTCATACTACACACACTCATACTATACAGAACATACTTTTTTAGTGGTCATTAAGTAATTACTTATTTAAAATAAGCACCTACTCAAGAGAGTGTGTGATTTCAGATGCAGCATGTGCTTGATACTCCATACACTTTATTGTTATGTTAATGTATAACTGTTAATCTGTTACCAGATTAAGATATGGAAGTTTATTAATGCCAAATGTTTTTGAAATAAAAAGCTTGAATTGCACTAATTGAAAAAAATGTGCATTGCATTAACCATGCTTGCATTTTAATGCATTGTATTTTTAGGGCTTGCATTTTTATGGGCTGAAATTCAACACTGTGAATATTTCACTTTGTTTAAACTTCTGCAAGAACCAATGAGGTTAATTTTCGTGTTACGCAGCACTTTTGAGCTTCCGGAGGAGGTTTGTTCTTGCACCTCATTCAGGTTCAGTTGAGCTTCTGTTTATGTTCACTGATAAATGTTTATTTGTGAATAAAAGCCTAAATTCAGTCTGTTTGCCATATAAAGCGATCGAGTCTCTTCAGAAAATTTGGACTAAACCACTCAATTCAGATGGATCTCTTTATAAACTTTTTGAAGCAGAAAAGTGGTAGTTCAATGGAGAGACAGAAATCCATTTCATTAAAAAGATCTTCATTTGTGTTCTGAAGATGAACAAAAGTCTTACGGGTTTGAAATGACATGAGGGTGAGTAATTAATGACAGAATTTTCATTTTTGGGTGAACTAAACCTTTAATATTCTAAAGTCTCTTTCTGGGACAAGGGCAAAATAATTAAATCTCTGCATAAAAAGCATTTGAAAAGAATTTAAAAAAAAAAAAAAATTAAAATGAGACCTTGTTATAACAAAAAATAAACCCATTATACATTAAAACAATTCTAATGTTGAAGAAACAGCCGTGTATGAATTATTTAAGAGCAGGTTATAAATGGAGGTGAACCAGTCGCAGGTTTAGTGTTTGTTAACAGCGGGGTTTGTCGCCCTCTGCTGGTTTGCTCTTGAAGAGCCTCTTGAGGAAGCTGAGCTGCAGGTATCCAGCGGTGATGATGACGAGACTCTGGACAGCAGACCAGATGTTCACATAAGTGGAGTTGGACTGAAGCAGGTAGAAATCAGCTCCTCGTCTCATCCGCTCGTAGTTGTAGTGACGCCACATGTGGAAGACAAACTTCTGCAGCCTGATGCTGCTCTCCTGTGTGCAGGTAAAGTTTATTCAGTTGAGTAGTGGGGAAAAAAATATATGAAATACAAGAAATCTCTCTTTTTTTCTGTCAAAAAGAACAAAATCTATTGAATATTTCACATGAGATTAATGAGAAATTAAAACATATAGGTAAGGAGGTTATAATAACTAAGAGCAAATCACATTACAGTAAGGATGTTTATTGTTTATTACCTCAATGAAGGACAATGTACTGTTTATCTGTTTCATATCTTCTTCTTTCTTTTTCTTCTCTTCTTCCTTTTGTTTCTCGATGTTCTCTTGTCCCTCGTAATACACTCCAAAGTTCAGGAAAACCTGCATGCTCCCAAAGCGATTGTGGAAATTGCTGAAGCACATCTGATAAAAACCTGTTCAGATACAGATGGTTAGTTAGTAATTCATTCATTCATTCATTCATTCAACTTTTATATTTGTTATTTTTGGAGTTTGAAAGTGGGACTTTTTATGGTACTTTGAGGTTAATTTAGTGTATTTTTTAATGTTTCATAAAAAAAAATATACACATTTGGAACAACATTAATTTTTCATTTCTGGGTGAATTGTTCTGTGTCTGGCATTGACTGCATGGTCCGCATGACATCCACGTTGAAAAAAACAGATGTTTTTTCTGTTCATAACGTGGGCAGCAGATGTACTAAAACACGTGAGACAAGGTGAGACTCACCAGTCTCCGCAACAGCGAAGACAATCTGACCGCTTGCATCGTCAACTGTGCCGACTATTAAGCCGCTCGGGGCATTAACAATCACAGACAGATGTCTATCAAGGGCCACACCAGTCACCAGCTGGACCTGAACACACACATATTTATTTAATATAACATAAGTGAACTGTAACATTCAAATGAAAGTTCATACTAATATTTAAATGCAGAACAATGTCTTACCATGAAGTGTAAGTAGAAGCGCTCACCATAGTGAGCAAAGTGCCAGAAGCACTGGAGATCTCCGGCACGCAGCATGATGGCAAAGTCATACTGATCCGCTCCCCAGAAAAGATCCTGATCCGATTGTTCTGGATGAGGGTCTTTCAATGCTCCACTGTTGCCCAACCCAAACAATAACAGAAGCCAAACAAGATAAAAGCCGTTCTGTACCATTTCAGATTTGAAATATGACTGGCAATAAACTCAATGAAACCGGAGACCTATGCAATTCCTGAGTGCACTGAAGTTTCTGATGATGATTAACTTTGAGTCTGACGTGTGGCTGGAAAATTTGTTCTGCCCTTTACAGGTGGGAAAATCCAAGTTAGGCCACAGGTGTTCTGGAAAACAAAACATCTCTGAAGTGAAGCATTGGTTTTAAAATACAATTTTGATTCCCAATACCTGCTGTACTTAAACCTAATTTTAAAATGAATTAGCTATTTCTCTGTTGCTGTAACTATGGAAAATCTCCACCATTTATATACAATAATTATTACTTCACTACAATAATAAATTATTATATATACAATATATATTACAATATAGCTGCTAATTTTCATTTTTCTCATATACAGCTATGTATTGTTTTTTAAACATCATTTTTTCAATGTTAAAACATGTCAGTAAAGGTGACCGTATTTATAAGGAGTACAAAATGACCCTGTCACAACATGTATGGCAATCCAAAACATTTGACGCAGATATAATATATAAAGTATTTTATATACACAGAGAATCAGGCAGGAGAAATCCAGATGAAATCATAGCATAATCTACACATATTAAATAAAGACAGGAACTGACAAGCAACAGAACCAAACAGAGAGTATATATACATGGTGAACTAAACGAGACACAGGTGGGGCTAATCAGTAACGAAGGAAACTAACAAGACAGTAGTTAAGGTCAAA
Organism: Ctenopharyngodon idella; assembly: GCF_019924925.1. Taxonomy (NCBI): domain Eukaryota; kingdom Metazoa; phylum Chordata; class Actinopteri; order Cypriniformes; family Xenocyprididae; genus Ctenopharyngodon; species Ctenopharyngodon idella. The sequence continues at coordinate 27,366,306 of NC_067243.1, read as the reverse complement.
CTGAAATTAAACATGAGGAACAAAGACACAGGAATGAAAATACAAAGATACCAAAAAACCCTGAGAGTACTCCCCCTCCCACAAGGCTTCATGCCATGAATAACTGTCCATAGGTGGAGGGAGGGAGGGAGTGGGTCTTGGAGGAGGGTGAGGAGCTGGTGATGGACAGGGAACTGGAGAAGTCAGCAGAAGGGAACACAACTGCAGAGCCGATGAAATGACGAGCCAAGGCCTCCCAGACTGACCTTCCGGGAACAGCCTGGGGGCTGACCAACAAAGACAGAGCTGGACAAGATGGAGGCCCCAGCAAAGCTGTGAGAACAACAGTCCAGAACGAAGTCCTGGAAGTCCAAGGGGATGCCGCCAGCTTGAGGGACTTCAGAACAGGGCAGAACGGGTTGACATCAGAGGAAGTAAGGACCAAGGCAGAGATGGAGGGAAGGACAAGCCTGGTGGAGCTGAAGGGGTGGAGGGCTGAGAAGCAGCCAGAGGCCCAAAATTCCATAGCAAAACCAGGATGACGAAAGACCAAGGTGGAGCCAGAGGGATGAGATGAAAGAGCGTAGAGACAAGGCAGAGCCAAAGGGCTGGCAGGCCAAGGTGGAGACGTGGGTCTGGAGGCCCGAGGTACAGCCAGGGGTGGAACTGGCTCCACAGTAAAATTAATGAGCCAGCGCCCCTTTACTGACTCAGAGGTGGATTGTTCCAACGTCGCCGACTCCAGGATGGACCTGGCGGTGGGTTCCGGCCTTGGGATGAATATGGCATCCTGCTCTGGCTCCAGGATGGACGTGTGGGTTGGCTCTGGCTCTGTGGCTGGAGGTGGCTCAAACTCATGGTCCATGGCAGGCATTGACTCGGCTTCCATGGCGGGCTTGGGTTTTGTTGTTGGCTTCAAGGCAGAAGCTTTTCCTGTAGTCGTGGGGCTCTCCAGGCAGGGAAGAAGTCTGCAGAAGGGACAGGGTGACACCGGAGGGAGTGAGGACCAAAGCAGAGCTGGAGGAAAGGAGAAACCTGGTGGAGCCGAAGGGGTGGCTCAAACTCATGGTCCATGGCAGGCTTGGGCATTGTTGTTGGGTTTATGGCAGAAGCTCTTCCTGTAGCTGTGGGGCTCTCCAAGCAGGGAATATGAGGCTTCCGGTCTAGAGTGGGCAGGGAGATGGCTGCTGGCATTGGTATGGGATCTGGGGAGTCAGAGTAGTTGGCTTGTTCTTCAATAACTCCCATGGTGAAGGAGAATCCACACAACAACAGAACCAAAAAGGTAGTACATGGTGAACTAAACGAGACACGGGTGGGGCTAATCAGTAACTAAGGGAACTAACAGAAATTAATTAAGGTCAAACCAAAATGATACACAAGGAACAAAGACACAGGAATGAAAACACAAAGATATTTAAAATAACCCTGTCAGATTTTCATGTTTTACCTTTTCAGTGCATTAAAGCTCATAGATATTATGCTGATATAGTATATAGTACATGTACATTTCAAATTATTAAGCTGAGACTTGGAGCCTGTCCACACAGAGACGCGTTTAGGTGGATACGTAAAAATTTTGTATAGTATCGGCGATTCGTACTGATGGATCCGGCGTTTGGGTAGCCTGAAACCGCTATTTTTTGAAACCGGTTCCTAGAGTGGATAAATCTGAAAACAACACCCTTGCGTTTTCGTGTATACAGCCAGTCCGTATATTTTGTGAAATGATGATGTCATCACCGTCTCGACCCTAGTCAGACATCGCTACGTCATGTAACAGCAACAACAACAACAATAGCGGATTACATGCTTGTTTTCGTGCTGCAGAAGCTACTGAGCCTATTAGCTTTACCAAAATAAAGCTTTTCAAAGCTTTACTAAAGTTTGTATACAGCGAACAAGGTTTATGCGCATGCTTCAAGTATTATTCTCCGTTTTCATTTATCTATCTATCTCTGTGGCAGAATTACGGCGCCACATACTGATCTGGCATGTATACTACATTGTTTTGAGTCGGTTTCAGTGGTTTTGTGTGTACGCAGATATTTCTTGAGACAAGGAAAAAAAAAAGATCGGACAGGGAAAGCTCTGGCTTTGTGTGGATGTGGCCTTGGTCACATGTCTCCTGATATTTTTTTTTCTCAGTGCTGGTGATGAATGAACCAGTCATAGTTGTTATTTAAGCAAGAGCTTGGGATTTTCACTTAAAGTCACCATGAATTGAAAAACAGTTTTTAATGTATTAGAATATTGCAGTATTTATTACAAATGATTTATCCATGCCCTTTTTTTTTTTTTAATTCATGTGCCTTATAATCTTTAATCAAAATAACTTTTCCTCCCTCTTGCAGCGAATCTCTTCTCTGATGATGTTTACTGGCATGAGGGCGGGGCAACCTGTCACTCACATGAGATCCACCATTAGTAAACCACAACCATCCAATCAATTGCCCATTGGACAAAATCAAGCCCCTCCCTACATTTGTTCTTGTTCCAGAAGCCGTTTCACACAGATATAGGCCTACTTCACAATAGAAAAGAAAAGATTCTGTTTTAATGCTGACTTTAAGTTTATACATCTCAGCCAATTTTATTTAGATTGTTTATTTATTTATTTATTAGTTTTTTTTAACAGGGACAATGCAGTATAACTGCTACAATTTCAAGCAGCCAATGCTCCAAATACAGGCTTCTAGCCAAATGCTAATTTGCAGCCCCATTCTCTGGTTAGACTTTTTTAACAACAATAAAACAGTAATCACACACAAAAAATAAGAAAACAGTAAAAAAAAATATATATATATATATATATATATATATATATATATATATATAACAATAATAAAAGTACGACCTATGTATGACCATCAGTGGTCACAAACCTGCTTTTGTTTGAACCATTTTTTTTTTTTTTTTTTCTCGATTTCTTTGAAAAATATTCAACTCTGTTTGCATTTTCAGTTCAGCTGACAGGCTCTTCCAAAGCAGTGTACCTTGAACTGAACATGTGGATTATGCAAATTTACTTTTTCTCTTCGGTACTGTGCAATTCTGATTAGTTGCACCTCTTGTAGTGATCCCCTTACTACTCTGTTTTAATATTAATTGGTATATCTGGAGCAAGATTATTTACACATTTAAAAACCATGTTAATGAGAGACAAATGTATACAATTTTCAAAACTAAGCAAACTATATTTTTTTTGTAAAATATTACAATGATTCTATCTAATTGGTTTCTTGTCCAGAATGTTTAGTGTTTGTTTATAAATAAAGAGATCTAACAGGTTTGATAGTCAGTTGAGAGACCTGAATCCAGACAGTCACACAATAAGATAAATGTGAGAAGACATGCATGTATAACTTAGCTGCTTTTAGAGATATATACGGTCTAATCATATAAAAACAATTCAAGTTTGTTCTGATTGTTCCACACAGCCTCTTTACACGCAAATCAAATTTCAATAGACAGGTCTATTGACAAAAGAATGTCATTCTCAGTTATAGTTGATTTTCCCTTTTCTTTTTCTTTTTTTCTTCTTTTTTTTATTAATTTATTTGTGTGTTTGTTTGTTTAGCGTGTATCTTCCACGGGAAAAAAGTCATGGATAAACACTAGGATCCCGTAACTAATAATCTTCCGCCACACTGTTACTTTAAATGACGCGAACTTCTCTGACCAATTAGAGACGACTTCCGAGTCGCTTATCCCCGCCCATTGTGTGAACACCAAGAACTCGTCTAACTGCTTGTTCTATTTCTGTCTGTTATCTAGCGACGTTTTCACACACTGAACTAAAGGTGAACCAAGAGCCCAGAGGAGCATTATGGGAAGCACTAAGATAAGCGGAAGCGTAAAGTGAAAGTCTTCTGACGGGTGCTTATATTCCGCGATGGATCTCAAGGAGAAAACTATCAGGTCATTAAAGAAATACGATAGTGGCGACGAGTTTTCCCATTTACCTGCCGTTCCTAAAGCTTCAGTGCTGATTCCTCTGCTGCTGAGAGACGGACAGCTGCATGTGTTACTGACCGTTCGGTCAGTCAATGTAAGCTGATGTTTGGTTTTTTAGGTCTCTTCTGAATTCTATTAGATGTATTTCACAAAGATAAATGCAAATGCTACTGTGTCTTAAAGCAAAAAAGTGTTTAGAATAAAAACATACTAATCTCATTAATTAATGCCATTAATACCCTTCTGAAAATAAGTGTGCTTATTGTATTGATGTGCACTTGTAGTGTACTTAAAATCTTAAAAGTAAATTAAAAAAAAATGTACTTTTAGATAATAATGAAGTAACTTTTAAAAACTGCACTTTGTAATAATGTCAAATTAAAAGTTTAACTATAAAGTACATTTTAATTAATTTATGTATTCATTTAATTATGTTTTCCTGCTTTAAATAAGTACACTTATTTGAATGTGTTGACAAACACACTGAAGAACATTCAAGACATGATAATAATTGGAACTGTTATTCGATGTTACTTTTAAACTTAATGTATATTAAATGTAGCCTGCTAAATTTCAGCTCCATCATTACAAATGTGTAATTACATATGTATTTAAATACCTGACAAACAAGTTTCAGTAGAAATAGAAGTACATTCAGCGTTAAACTTTAACCATATTTCAAAGACGATAGAAGTAATTATGAAATTACATATACAGATGTTTTTAAGTCACACTTAAGTGGGACAAAAAAGCACTCTAAAGTTCAGCTAATTGCATTTAATATAAAATTATACTAATACATTTTCATTTAATTGCACTTAAAGAGTTAGTTCACCCAAAAATGAAATTTCTCTCATTAATTACTCACCCTCATGTCGTTCCACACCCGTAAGACCTTCGTTCATCTTCAGAACACAAATTAAGATATTTTTAATAAAATCTGATGGCTCAGTGAGGCCTGCATCGCCAGCAATAACACTCCCTTTTTAAAAGCCCAGAAAGCTACTAAAAACATATTTAAAACAGTTCATGTGACTACAGTGGTTCAACCTTAATATTATAAAGTGAAGAAAATACTTTTTGTGTGCCAAAAATAACAAAATAGCGACTTTATTCCACAATATCTAGTGATGGGCGCTTTCAAAACACTGCTTCATGAAGCTTAACGAATCATTTGTTTCAAATCAGTGGTTCAGAGCGCCAAAATCACAAGATTTCAGTAAACGAGACTTCGTTACGTCATAAGTGTTTTGAAACTTCAATAGTTCACGTGACTTTGGCAGTTTGATACACGCTCCGAACCTCTGATTCCAAACAAATGATATGTTAGGCTTCAAAGCTTCATGAAGCAGTGTTTTGAAATCACCTATCACTAGATATTGTGGAATAAAGTCGCTGTTTTGTTATTTTGGCGCACAAAAAGTATTCTCGTCGCTTTATAATATTAAAGTTGAACCACTGTAGTCACATGAACTGTTTTAAATATGTTTTTAGTAGCTTTCTGGGCTTTTAAAAAGGGAGTGTTATTGCTGGCGATGCCGGCCTCACTGAGCCATCAGATTTTATTAAAAATATTTTAATTTGTGTTCCAAAGATGAACGAAGGTCTTACGGGTGTGGAACGACATGAGGGTGAGTAATAAATTACTTAATTTTCATTTTTGGGTGAACTAACCCTTTAAGAGTTAAGTGTCTGAAAACAGAAACTCAGTCTAAGTCTATTATTTGTATAATAAGTCCTCTTAAGTGCTCTTCTGTCACGAGGGAGTGTTCTTGATAAATCCTCTCGACTCTCTCAGCTCAAGCATCACGCAGGCGAAGTGTGTTTCCCTGGAGGAAAGTCAGAGTCCGGCGACACAGATGAAACACACACGGCACTGAGAGAAGCTCAGGAGGAGATCGGCCTTCCTTCACACACAGTGGAGGTCATCTGCAAACTGTTCCCCATCCTAAACAAGGTTCACTGACATTTCTGAAATTTTAAAATGATCATTTTTATTTTAATTTGTGGTCAACTATAATGGCTTAAACCCTTTCCACAGGCCGGTCTTCTGATCACTCCGGTCGTGGCTTTCATCGAGAGCTCCTTCGAAGCCCATCCGAATGCAGATGAAGTCAGCGAGGTCTTCACTCTTCCACTGGAGTTCTTTACTAAAGAGGCTGATCATTCCTGCTGTCCTGTGTCCAGCATCTTCAGCCCCATCCATAGTTTCATGTACACGGACCCCCGGACAGGCAACATTCATATGATCTGGGGTCTGACAGCCACTTTGGCCATAACAGTTGCTGTTCTTGCCCTCGGAAAGAAGCCAGAGTTTGAGGTTGGCTTCGACTTGAAAGATCCAGTTTCTGAGTTTAAAAGCGTTCTTAATCGCAGACTGAATAAGTTATGAAAGACACATATCAGATTCAGATTCAGCTGTATATCTACTGAAGAGCAAGTTTGGATATTCTTCAATAATAATGTGTATATATATATATATATATATATATATATATAAAACTGAAAAGATCAGTATTACATGCAGCATTACAAAGCTTTAAATGAAAATTAAAGTTGTTGCCCTGACAACTAACTGAAATAAACTAGGCTAAAGGCTAAAGTACTACTAAAACTAAAAAAACTACTAAAAATGGCAAAAGCATGTAACAAAATTTCTTAAACTTAAATTTAAAATTAAAATATAATTCAAAATAATAAGAAATACTATAACAGTATATAAATAATACTAAAATAACACCTCACATTCATATTTACAGTTCTCAGATGTCAGTAAATGGTCACATGACAAGTAAACAAATCTTTTTTTTTTCTTTTAAACCAAGCCTATTTATTTGATTTTACTTTAAAATTTATTTATTTTAATTTTACTTTTTTTTTTCCCCCTCACAAATCCAAGTTTGCGAAATCTTCACATTAGGCTTTTGTCCACTAGAGGTCATACTCGCCTGAGCAAACGTACTTGTGCCATACATTGAGCCTGAGCATCTTAGATTTTAAAATAAATAACAAACATTATTTTATTAGAAATATAATCACATTAAAGTGTTTTACTATTCTATTTCACTAATATAAAAAAAAATGAAAGACTTCAAATAAAAAAGTATATACTTGAATGAGAAATAATGCACAGAATCATAAGGCAAACACTTTATTTTATTAACAAATATTACAAAATAAATAGTTTATATGTAATCTTATCGAACTAAATGTAAAATGTGGTGCTTGTAATTTCTGGCAGGCACTTCGTTTCTACTGATCTGACGAGTCATTCCTTTTGTTTGATTGTTGATCAATGTGTTTTTATGTCATTCCAGTGATTCTGTCTGTTTGTGGCACTGTCCCACCATTAAAAACTACTGCTAGTACCTACTTATTTTTGCCTAGTATCTGTTTCATAGTGAAGCAAATGATATCATAAACATGTCTGTCCTGTAGAAGAGTATGATTGACGTCAACAGCGAGCTTCATCGACTGAACCGATGTGTCCAAACTCACAGGCACTGAAGTTCTTTGAGAAAGACTGCACTTCTTCAAACTGGCCTCAAGTACAGATCATCTGCTCAGTGTTGGTGACCCATGAGCTTAAAGGGAGATTAAAGAGAGATTAAAGGGTGAGTTCACCCAAAAATAAAAATTACGCCATGATTTACTCACCTTCAAGCCATCCTAGGTGTATATGACTTTATTCTTTAAGACGAATACAATCGGAGTTATATTAAATAATGTCCTAGCTTTATAATGGCAGAGAATAGAGGATGATATTTTGAAGCCCAAAAAAGTGCAACCATCCATCATAAAAGATATTCATACAGCTCTGCGGGGTTAATAAAGGCCTTCTGAAGCGAAAAGATGCATTTGTGTAAGAAAAATATCCATATTTAAAACTTTAAAAACTAAAATAACTAGCATCCAACAAAGGGCCATAACCATCGAATTATGGCGAAAGAGTGAACTCTGACCCCACGCATGATGTATTGACGAACGTGGAAGCACAGAGGAGAGCGCAAAACAAAACACCGGTCACGAATTAGATCTCTGAAATTTTAAAGAGAAATGTGAGAGGATTTTGCCCAGCCCTATTTGTTTGAACCGCGAGAGGCGCCTAAGCTTACACTACTCCTACATCGCGTCAGGGCTTACTCTTTTGGCGCAAGTTGATGTGTGTACGGCCATCTGCCGGAAGCTAGTTCCACTAGTTTTAAATAGGGATATTTTTCTTACACAAATGCATCGCTTTGCTTCAGAAGGCTTTTATTTACCCCCGGAGCCGTGTGGTTATCTTCTATGATGGATGGTTGCACTTTTTTGGGGCTTCATCCTCTTATTTACTGCCATTATAAAGTTTGGAAGAGCCAGGACATTATTTGATATAACTCAGATCATGTTCGTCTGAAAGAAGAAAGTCATATACACCTAGGATGGCTTGAGGGTGAGTAAATCATGGGGTAATTTTCATTTTTGGGTGAACTATCCCTTTAAGTCCAACACTGCACTAAATGTGAGAGTTTGTTATCTAACGCAGTGGCTTTTATACTTTTAGAAGTGTCCAAATATTTTTTGAGATTACTATCTTTAGTGAAGTTTTCTTTTGGACTGTGGTCATTCTAGGCAGGATTGGTCTCCAGTTCTTATTTTGTCAAGGTGTTTGATCCACTCACAAAACAAAAATGTACCAATTTTACTATTACATCACATTATGGGAGCTTGTTTCCCTTTCGAAGTGGAACTTTGACATTGTGCTTGTTGTTGACGCTATGGGGAACGCCCTCAGAGTGACCGGTGCCTGAGCATCTGTAAACATGCAGTCCATGACGTCACATGCGGAGTGCCTGTGCACATAAAAAGGCACCCAAGTTGCACGTCATCAGCTTGGTTATCTTCAGGAGACATTTGTTTGTAGCGCATGGCAATGGAGAAGAAGATTTTCAGGAAGTGTGTTCTTCTGTCTCCTCGCTTTATGACACCAGAGGACATGCACAAGCTTTGTGTTAGTTCTCGAGGGAGCTGAATGCGCTCACTTCGAAAAGTTTTCAGTGAAGAAGTTCCACTCACGCTTGTCCCTTTTCTCGAGGGAAGAGGAGCATCTGCAACCCGTGGTTCAGGTCCTACGGCACGCGGCCTCGTTCAGCTGGCAGAGGAGTTCGGGAGGGGAGTGTCCATTTCCCAATGTCATATTGCCATTTCAGGTGATCTGCTGGATTCGGAAGCCCACTCTGCAGTTTCTTCTGAACTAGCAGAGTGCATGATGCTGTCGACGTCTAGCTCTGAGGAGCTAGATGTGGTGGGAGTAGGGCATGACAGTGAAATTACTAAGCCTACTTCCCCTGTCAGCCCCGCATGTGGGAAGTTGCTTGACGTAATGGCTCGCACCACATTTAAGTTGAATTTGACTTGGGATTGTGAGAAGCGGGAAGTCGCTGACAGTCGATTGGACGAGCTCTTCCTGGCGGGCCATGATCACCCCTCCCCCATGAGCCTTCCGGACCTTCACACTGAGGTGGAGAGATCCTGGAAGAACCCATACTGGGCACACATACAAACATGGAGGGTATGTGAAGATGCCCTTGAGGAAGAGGCACTGAATAGCTATCCTCGTTGAGGGCTTTGGTCTCCATCAAAGCCATGTCAGACCACCTCGCATATTGTAGGTAAGGTATATGTGGCAGTGGGTCAGGCTGCTGTTGCAGGCATACCAAGCCAACCTGCTTAGGGACTAGGGGCAGGGATTGTCACCTGAGGCGGCTGCTGAACTACTCTAGAACACAGACTTTGCTCTCTGGGCCACCAAGCAGACGGTCACGGCCATCAGTCGTTCGATGACAGCGATGGTGGTCACAGAGAGGCACTTGTGACTTAATCTGTCAGGAATCAAACCCTGATCTCGCCCTCTGGACTCTTTGCCACCTCTGTTGAGGCAGTGGTGAGGATTTTCAGGGAGGTGAGAGTGCAGACAGCTGCCTTCAGGAAGCACATCCCGCAAAGGTTTGAATAACCTCCTGAACCCTCCACTTCCTCTTCTAAACCTTCTGTCCCATCCCCTGGAAAAACCTGGAGACAGGGTCAGAAAGACAGCATGGCTGTCCATGCTTGTGTATGAGTAGGGGGCAGAAGTGGCGGTTCTGCAAAGAAGAGGAAGCAAGACCTCAGGGAGGTGATCACTCAGAGGCATTCTGAGAAGGAAAACCAGGACGGCTAAAGTCGCCATTGTAGATTGTCTGGAAAATGCCGTCCCTCTAATCTGTTGCCCACTTAGGCACAGTTTTGGAGGTTGCTGTCCATAATGGGTCTCCGGAGATTACCTTTACTATAGTCAGGGTCAGACACCGGTCAGTCCGAGGGCGTTCCCCATAGTGTCAACACCAAGAGGTAGCGCCGAAGTTTCCCTTCTCAGGGAACCAGGTTGCATACGCAACAAGATGTTCCACCACGGAATAAAAAAAAAAGGTAATTGTGACTTTATCTCACAGAATTGTGATGTATAAAGTCGCAATTGAATAGGAAAAAAAAAGTTAGAATTATGAGATATACATTCACAATTCTGAGAAAAAATAGAATTGTGGGGAATTGTGGGAAAATTTAAAAAAAAAAAAAAAAAATTAGAATTGTGGAATAAAAAGTCGCAATTACCTTTTTAATTTTTAGTCTCTGGCAGAAACAAGATTCCATATTACACCAATAAACCTTATTTTTCACAAATTAAATGCAAATACATAAACTTGCCTGCAATGTGCAGTGAATATTGAACATTCCCAAACTATCTCAATATTGATCATTATATGTAAGCAATTTTGTTTATAACTTCCCTCAAAATACACACACACACACTTTGGCTGTCGTACAAACATACGCAGGGTCATTCAAACATGGCCGAGGCCAGTCCGCTTTTCCTGAAGGTCTCTGCCACGTGTCTGGAGTGCTGGATTTTGGCCGAGAGCGCCTCGAACACATCGTTCTGGTCCAGAGCCGTGGCGGTTCTGTAGATGAACATCCCCAGTGACTCCAGGCCTCTCATGCCCAGGTTCACACCACAACCTTAATCAACAAAGACATATTCATATAATAGATTACAGACAAATAGTGTCAAATATACAATCAGATATAATCTGAAAGGGAATGTTACAATTGAAATAATATTTTGGCTTCATTGAAAATGTTGTTAGCTTTCTCATTTATTTTATTACTTTGTTTTTTGTGTTATTTTTCCAATTCATATTTATAGTTAAGTCAAAATCATTTCAACCCTGTAACAGTATCACCTAGTTTTGGTGTGCCTTGTAATAAATCACATAAATTCACTTAAAAAAAAAATATTAATAACCCATGTAATTTTTCTGTCTCCGGTTTGTGTCGTTACATCAAAAATGTTATGGGGTTGAAGATCAGTGCAAAAAAAATCTCATAATGATGTTGGATTGCACATAAAAGTGCATTACATCACATTATAGTCAATTTTCCTGTGCTTTCTGCGAAGTACAATATATAATTTTAAAAAAGATGATTTTTCCCAAAGGAGATTAAACTATTATGCTTGACAAGGACAAAACTGAAATACTGATGAAGCTTGTGAATTCAGTTCTGTTATAAAATGGGATTGTCACACTTCTAAACAAATTGCTGTATGAACACAACCGTATTAAGCGGCGCTGCACACTAGCCATTAGCATCTGCTCTAGAGTTTTGTTTTGTGCGAAACATGACGGGATTAGGGGTGAACATCAACAAATGCGTAATCAACGTAATTGATTACGTCAATGTGTTGTTCTAGCCCTATTGTAAATTGAACTGTACTAAATGTAATATTATTATTAACTAAAAAAAGTATAATATCAAAACAATTTTACATTTTTTAAGGGGCAAATATCACAGCATAACATTTGCATTTTATGCATTTTCTCTTATAGCAAAATTTAGGTACAATAAAAAAAATTATGTGATTTTGCTCATATTCCAATGAAAAACACTTTTAAATAACGTTTTTCTATATATATTTTTAAAAGCTTATTCTTATTTTTTATTCTTATTTTATTTTTTGCATTACAAATTGCATGTGAAAAAGAAGGACTCCCTATTGAATTCTATGGTTTTCCGTATCAGGACATAATAAAAAATCATCTGGTCCTTGACAGGTCTTAAAATTAGGTAAATACAACCTAAGATGAACAACAACACATGACATATTACACCGTGACGTTATTTATTTAACAAAAACTAGGCCAAAATGGAAAAGCCATGGGTGACAAACTAAGGACACCCTTATTGTTTCCTTATGAACGAAGAGGGTAAGTATCAGTCAGACGCTGCTAATCAAATGTCTTTGATTAATTGATCATCATCAAGTGTGATCACCTCTATAAAAGCAGAAGTTTTGGCAATTTGCTGGTCTGGAGTCTTCAGGTGTGTGTTAACACAATTATAAGGAGAAAAGACATCAGAAATTATCTTAGAGAAGCAACTGTTGCTGCTATCAATCTGAGAAGGGTTACAAGGCCATTTCCAAACAATTTGAAGTCCGTCATTCTACAGTGAGGAAGATTATTTACAAGAGGAAGACATTCAAAACAGACGCCCAGCAAATTCACCCCAAGATCAGATGCTCAGAGAAATTGCAAAACACCCAAGAACTCTATCTCAGACTCTACAGGCCTCAGTTAACATGTTAAAGTTCATGGCAGTACAATTAGAAAAGACGGGACAAGTATGGCATGTTTGGAAGGGTTTCCAGGAGAAAGCTTCTTCTCTCTAAAAAGAACACAGCAGCACGGCTTAGGTTTGCAAAGTTGAATCTGAACAAACCAACAAGACTTCTGGAACAGTGTCCTTTGAACAAACGAGACCAAAGTGGATATGTTTGGCCATAATGCACAGAAACCTAAACACAGCATATCAGCACAAACATCCCATACCGACTCTCCATCACGCTGGTGCAGGGGTGATGATTTTTGGCTTGTTTTGTAGCCACAGGACCTGCAGGAACCTTCAGTCATTGAGTTGACCATGAACTCCTCTGTATACCAAAGTATTCTAGAATCACATGTGAAACTATTTGTCTGACAGCTAAAGCTTGGCTTAAATTGGTCATGTAACAGGACAATTATCTCACGCACACCAGCAAATCTACAACAGAATGGCTGAAAAAGACAAGAATCGAGGTGTTTCAATGACCCAGTCAAAGTCCAAACCTCATCCTGACTGAAATGCTGCGGCTCCTTCAAAGAGCTGTGCATAAACAAATGCCCACAAACCTCAATGAATTGAAGCAATGTTGTAAAAAAGAGAGCCAAAATTTCTCCAGAGTCATACAGAAAATGATTACTTAAAGTTATTGCTGCTAAAAGTGGCTCTACAAGCAACTGAATCATAGGGTGTCCTTAGTTTGTCACACATGGCTTTTCAATTTAGGCTTTATTTTTGTTAAATAAATAATGACACGGTGTGATATGTCATGTGTTGTTGTTCATCTGAGGTTGTATTTACTTAAATTTAAGACCTGCTAAAGACCAGATGATTTTTTCTTTCTTTTTGTTTCTTTCTCTTTTTTCCAGCTAAATTTGTAAGTAATGAAAGTTATAAATATGACTATTCATAAACACAAGTATAAGAAAGTAACTTTCTTTGCATTCAGGTCATGTTCAAATGCTGCTATTCTCACCTGTGTCAAAGTTCAGCACTCTTGCAGCTTCTCCTTCCACAGTCACAGCCACATTATCTCCTTCGATGTAAGCGGCGCTGACACGTCTGTATGACAGCATGATCTCGAACAGCTTGCGACTGCACTGCATGTGGTGCAGCGTTAGTTCACTCAGACGAGGCTCAATGTCAGTCTTGTACGCATTGAACGACTGGTGGAAGATGTTCTTCATGATCTGAGTGAACAGAGAGGTAAGTCATTAGAGATCAGGTGATTCATTTAATCTCCCTCTCTACATGCTTTAGACTCACAGACTCACACATACACACACACTTTCTCACACACACACACACTCACACAAGCACACACATTGTGGCTGTAACTAGGTAACAGCATGTGTCTTCATGAATTACATATCCTGTGATGACTGTGCCCTGATACATCTTGTCTCTTATTGTTTTCTTTTTCAACCGCTCACATATTTTTGTTATTTTCTTATCTGTGTTTATGCTTTTTATCTTTTTATTCATTAATGAAGCTTTCCAAATAAAGCAAAAGCAGAGCTAGAATTGTGGCACCAATGGCTCAAGGTTTTACTAGCCCCTGCTGGATAATTTCATAACTAGTTGTATTTGTTTGATTATTGTACACCAATATTGGACCAGAGTATTGCCAACACTGACAAATCTTGAACATTCTTTCATGGCAATTTGTGTTTTGGTGAATTGATGGCTGATACATACAATGTATTATAGATTTCAACAGATCCTGTTGCAACTTTTACAAATTGTAATATTGATTTATAAGTAAAGTCAAGTCAAATTTATTTGATCAAATTTAAACAGCTTTACAAAAAATCATGATGTTAATGTTTATAATATCTTAATGCTTTATAGTCACATTTAGAAGATTTGAGCTGTGCGATTATATAGTTACATTTTGCGATACGTACTATCACAACTGCTCTGAGACTTGGGTTGAAGATCCAAATGCAGCTTTATTAGGGCAATTCAGAATCATAATCCATAAAACAGGCAATAGGTCAAATAAGAGGGCAGAAAATCAAACAAGACAACAGGGCAGAAAAACACAGGGAAATCTGGGAAACCAGGCAGAAAGTCAAAAACAAAATATACGTAACCAGAGGGAGAGCGATCAGAAATGCAATGTGACACTTACAAGACTTTGCAAAGAATGAGTGAAAACAGGGCTTAAATAGGCAGACATTAACAAGATAATGAGAAACAGTTGGAAGTAATCAAACATAATGAGTCCGGGTTATGGAAATTGAAGTTCATGATGGGAAAGCAAGGGAGTCAGAAGAAGTGTCCTCTGGTGGAGATTATGGGAGACAGAGCAGGTGACCAGGACAGAGTAGGCAGCGTAAATGACCAGGGCAGAGCTGAAGGGGCTGAAGACCATCTCAGCAGAGCTGAAGACCCCCACGGTGGAGCAGACAACCACCATAGCAGAGTAGACAGTACTGAAGACCCCCACGGTGGAGCAGATGACCACCAAAGCAGAGCAGACAGGCCTGAAGATCCTGTGGCGGAGCAGAAGACCACCACAGCAGAGCATACGGGTCTGAAGATCCCCACTGTGGAGCAGAAGACCACCACAGCAGAGTGGACGGGTCTGAAGATCCCTACAGCAGAGCAGAAGACCACCACTGCAAAGAGGATGGGTCATGAAGATCCCCACGGCGGAGCAGAAGACCACCACATTGGTGCTAGCAGGGCTGAAGACCACCAAGGCGCAGCTGAGGACCACCACAGTAGAGCAGGTAGAGCTGGTGATCACCACTGTGGAGCAGAAGACCACCAGGGCAGATCAGGCAGAACTGTAGACCACCAAAGCAGAGTAGACAGGCCTGAAGTTCCCCACGGCAGAGTAGATGACCACCTCAGCGAAGTTGAAGACCACCAGAGAAGAGCAGACAGGACTGAAGACCCCCACGGTGGAAAAGAAGACCACCACAGCAGAGCAGACAAGATTGGAACAAAAAGCACAAAGAGGTTAGGGTTGGCCTCTGGGGCCATGTCAAAACATGCAGAGAGCTCAGTAATGGCCTCTGTGGCCATAACAGGGCAGGCAGGACATCCAGCAGTAATGTCTTTGACAAAGAAATCAAAGTCTTTAGTCGTGGTCTCTTTGGGCGAGACTCTGGAACTTAGAACAGCATCTCTGGGCGAGACGACACAGGCAGGGAGTTCAAGGGTGAACTTCGTGGTTGTATCTAGCCAGATAAGAAGATCTAGGCAGACAGGAAACTCAGAGATGACCTCTGTGGTAATATCTAGGCAGAAAGGAAGCTCTAGGTGGAGAGGAAACTCAGGAATGACCTCCGTGGTCATATCTAGGCAGACAGGCCGTTCAGGGATGACCTCCGTGGTAGTGTCAGGGCAGACAGGCAGTTCAGGGACAACCTCCATGGTCGTGTCTGGGCGGACAGGCAGTTCAAAGACGACGTCCGTGGTTGTGTCAGGGCAGACAGCAAGTACATGGATGACCTCTGTGGTTATGTCAGGGCAGACAGCAAGTACATGGACGACCTCTGTGGTCGTGTCAGTGCAGACAGGAAGTCCGGGGACGCCCTCTGTGGTCACATCAGGGCAGACAGGAAACTCGGGGATGACCTCCATGGTCATGTCAGGACAAGCACAGAGTACACTGACAACCTCTGTGGTCATGTCGGAGCAAAGAGGAAGTTCATGCCAAACTGGAAGCCAGTCTTAAATGCCTAGGGACTGCCTTGGTAGCTTCAGGTGCAAAGTTCATGACGACCGGGAACTCTGGCGTGGCATCAATGACAGCTGGAGACTCCGGCATGGCGTCCATGACGGCTGGAGACTCTGTCATTGTGTCCATAATGGCTGGAGACTCTGGCGTGGTATCCATGTTGTGGAGAGGCTCTGGAGTGACGGCTATGTTATGAAGAGGTGTTGGTCTTGGGACCACTGGACTGGGAAGCACTGAGATCACTGGACTAGCATTCATCAGACCTGAATGTGCTGGAAACTGTGGTGGTTCAGGCTCCATGGCCCCCAGAACATGATGCATACCATATGGGTTAAGGGAATTGAAGTTCATGATGGGAAAGCAAGTCAGTTAGGAGGAGTGCCCACTGGTGGAGATCATGGGCACTCTAGCTGGTGAATGGAGGGGGCCCACTAAATATAGTAGTTATGCTATATATTCCCCTACAATTATGAATCATTATAGTACATATATTTATATGCCTGAGAGTTGAATGAAAAGCTCAAAAACATGCAATTTAAAGAAGTTTTCCAAATATCTCCTCTCTCTCGCCTCCTTAAAAATGGTTTAGTCCGATGGTTATGAATTATTTCAGCTCAGTGAGCGACAAACACAGAGGGACCCAATAAAATCACAAGTCCCACCCCAGCTATAGTGAACAGAACCAATCAGAGTTGAGGCTGCTCCAATAACAGTAAAAGTAAGAAAAAGTTACATTGAGGGAAAAATCTGGGTACCAGTAATGTCATGGAGAGGGAGGCCAGGAGAACTGCTTAATCAATCTATCAAAACATTCTTTAACAAGACAGGTTAGTGCACTGTAGGGATGTTAATGTGATGGGATGCCGTGCCGTTAATTATTTTCAAAGGTATATGACAAAATCTGCCGCCCTCCTGCCGGTACTGTACATCTCATTACTGTATACCAGCATGTACCGCCCAAACAATTACGCGCTCCAATCACCGTCTTTTTGCGCTTTTGTCACAAGGATCACAGACCTGCCCGCTGCTGATGTGAAATGTTTAAGATAACAATACTGTCAAGAAAACGTGAATACAATTCACTGCTTTTAATGGATACATTTATTAGCTGTATCTCTTTAAAAAAAAAAAATATATATATATATATATAATGCTGTAGCATATATTATCTTCTTCGAAAATGACAATAAGAAATTTAAGAGGTTTTATTTTACAATTGCCCTTTTTTTTTTTTTTTTTTTTTAATCTGAATGTTTACCTCGGCTGTTAAACACCAGACTGACTAGAAAGACATTTTATATTATATTGTTGGTAGGCCTACTAAAAAAAAGTTCATTTTATTATTTTATTAATTTCATGTGTTTTGTTTTTATTTTATTAGTTTTTCTTGAATAATTGCTTGATGACTTTAAACAATGCTTCATATGAAGTTACTGTATTAATCTCCTAATGCCTTTGTGTTGATGTAATATTTATAAAACATTGTATATAAATTTATATAAATATTTATATCGTTTTTGCCGATGTCCAATAAAACCTTTATTTGCATTTATTTATTTGTCTGTTTTGTTATTTTGTTATAGAAAATCCTATTAGTTTACATTGTGCCAGATATGCCCATATCTTATACTGATATATGTTATGAGTGGAGGGCGGTGGGGGGCCCACATCAGTGTTTTTTCAGGGGGCCCAGAATTCCCTAGCTTCAGCCCTGATGGTATATATCGGCATATGCAAGTAAACATACTGTATGTATCTGGATACAGTTGGACATACTTATTGTATATATCCAACTTTATATAAAGAGCCATGCGACAATATAGTTACATTTTACGACAAAAATAAAATCAGGCAGTTGTGATTTGCTATATAGTATATATTGTTGTGGCAAGCAGGACGAGTGTTTTTTGTGAGTGTACTGTATGTATGTAGATAAAGGTGTATATAATATATATCTATCCTTATATAGAGAGGTGTGCGATATTACACAACATTTTTGTGATGATATAAACGCATATAAACGATATAATTACGCAGTCTAGATTTGCTATTTATATTATATATTGCTTTATACAAATGTAATATGCAGGTAAAGCAAAAATAATGTGGGTATATACAACTTTTAATATAAGTATTTTGTGAACCTTTTTACAGCTATTTGGCATTAAACATTGTTTGAAACACCAACTGACATTATTTCAACCAGAAGGTTCAGCTGAGGAGGATTTTGAGAATGCATAGAATTCCCTGAACCTAAAAACAGATGAAGTTGTCAAACAGATGCATGCCGGGATTGTGATGTCTTACTGAAGAGTTGGCTGTGTGGCGCAAGAAATGCATCATTTTGGAGTCTGCTTCTGAAGTGCAGGCCAGAGCCATGCAGCGGTTCCGGAAGGTTCCGTATATCTTCAGGTGGAATCCGGGTTTGGCTGCAGGCTGGCAGGAGTTGCGCGGTTCCTTTGCGGTGTCGATCCCATATGCCGACAGGTCAAAGTACAAACTATGTGCACGGATCTCTGGTGTAGGAACCTATAAAACAGAATCAGACCAAATCATTATTTTATAATTAACATTTAAAAATGTTCACATTTAAAACATTACATATATACAGTACATATATATTTACAAGTCATCCTTGATATATTGAAATATTTGTTACATTATTCATTCTCTATGATTGACACACTAATTACTGCAGAGTAAAAAGCTGAATTGCGTGTTCTATTCCATCTGGGCCAAAATTGGTGATCTTTTACTCTGATGAAATGAGGACAGGAAATTTGATTGGACTAAACAGATTTCTAATGGGGGGCAAAATCTCCCAGCAGGCACTATTTTCTGAAACAATTCAATAATGCTGGCAGAAACATCAGTACAGTACAATCCAGCCAGGTCATGTTCTGGCCTTTAAGGATTTCTCATTTGTCTCCTGTCTGAACAGATATTCGCTCACTGCTGAATATTCCTAAACTCAAGCAAGAGCCTTTTATTTTGAGATAGTTATGTATGTAATTTGTACGAGATCAATTAAAAACGTACAATACGGGGGAAATGACGATTACAAATTCAGATTGCTGTATTAATTGTCTTGTTTTGAACTTAGTTTAGATAAATGTGTAGAATCAGTTGAGGAAAAAAAAAAACATTTAAAAGATTCTCATTTCATATACGAAGAAGTAATTTCTTAAAAGCACAGCAGCAAAAATCCCGGCCCCCATTTTAATGTTTTAATCAATGTCATGGATCAATTTTCAACATTTGAATCACTGCTAAATTTTGTTAACCTTTTCACAACCAATGTTGTTTTCAATGTTTTTTCAACATTATTTCAACCACATTTTAACATTGAATGTATAGGTTGCATGCCTGCTAGGATGGCCTGTTTAATTCTTCATTTATATGCATATGCTACCATACAGCGAATGCACAGCCTTTCAAAGTATACTTAATTTTAAGTATACGCAAGCACAGATGCTCGACACATGCACACTAGAAAGTTTAATATTTTTCCGGTGTCTGTGCTATTTCTCTCCAGAATTGCTGACCGTTAAAAAATGTCTTTGTATTTGTTAAAAGTCAGCATGAAAGGGAAGTTGTGCTATTCTTTTCTTCCCTTTTGTGACGTATGAGTGAAACGGCTTCTGGAACAAGAACAAATGCAGGGCGGGGATTGATTTTGTCCGTGGGAAATTGATTGGATGGTTGTGGTTTGCTATTGGTGGATCTCATGTGAGTGACAGGTTGCCCTGCCCTTGCCATCAGAGAAGAGATGTCGCTGCAAGAGGGAGAGGAGTTTATTTTGATTCAAGATTACAAGCGCATGAATTTAGCAAAATCATTTATAATACTGCAATATTCCATAAAAAACAAGAATTGTCAGTTTTGATTTCATAGACTTTAAAGTTCATAGAAAGAGTGAAATATGGTCATGGAAATCATGGTCAATGGTTGTGAATCATCAATATCCAGAGCCAAGTTTCGGTTGCACTAATTAGACTGAAACCCTGCTTATCTCTGAACCTTATCAAGGTTGCTAAAGCTTGTTTGATGAAATACTGTATACATAACACAGACTAACAAAACAGCCTGTCAGGGGACACGAGCTGACCTTGGTTATCTGCATTAGCTACACCTTCTACACCATCTGTTCAAACACAAAGCACATTAACTAAAGTGAGAGAGAAAAAAATCAATTATACAAACTGTCATTCTAAACCTGTGTAAAAAACAGTCAAAATACAGACAGAATCACTGTTACTTATAACACATGCAGTTAATGCTGTATGCTGGCAGCGTCTCTCTGGCTCACCTGCATCACTGCTGGCAGAAATAGACTCTATTATTATTCATAGTGGCTTAATTTCCTCACCCATATTCATAAAGTGAATCAGCCCAGTAGGACCCCGATGACCTCATGACCACAAACCGCTCGGACTACATTTAAATTCAAGAACACAATGAGAGATTTCGGAGAATAACAGCCCGAGAAGGGGAAAAAGGTTGCTACTGAGATATAATGACGTGATATGGTATAATGATTTAAATAGGTCTTATTGTGTCCCTTTTTTTCAAGATGTAATATAAGTCTCAGGTGTCCCCAGAATGTGCCTGTGAAGTTTCAGCTCCCATGGTTATTATACCATGTTGTAAATGCCCATATTTCAGTGAAAGAAAAAGCATGCTGTTTTCATGCATGTGTCTTTAAATGCAAATGAGCTGCTGCTCCCCACCCCACTTTTCTGAAGAAGGTGGAGCCTGTACAGCTTGTGCCTCAAATACTCTGACAAAAAAATCAAACAAAAATCAAACAAAACATCTGTTTTTCATTTTGATTATCATCTCTATTGCAATCACACTTACGTATCATTGCAGTTCTTCTTCATCATGAAAATTTATCTGCGTTTTAAAGCCTAAATTTCTGATATACAGTTTTCCTAATGTGCACACATCCAAAGCATGTCAGGCTGTCTGACGGGGCATCTTGTGAGTATTAACTAAGTTCTCTTCCACATCTTATTGCACTTAAACTGTCAAATACTCACAAGATTATGTCAAAAACACACAAAGTTCACATAAACGCAGTAAGTTATGTCTGTGAATGTAAACAGCAAGTAAAGAAATCGCATGTGTATATTAGATCTGTGCAGGGCTTGACATTAACTTTTTTGCTCACCAGCCTCTGTGGCTAGTGGTTTTCCAAAGTTACTAGCCACTCAGCATTTTCACTCGCCACAATTTTGACATCGATACCATGGGGAAGGTACCTCTTGCCCAGCAGCTCCTGCTGAAAAGACAGCACCTGTGAAACGTCACAGGATGCAGGGTCTTCATTCCATACTGCACACCAGTCAGAGAAGACAGACCACTTAATAGCCTAGAGGAGTCTGGTAGACAGGGCTCTATCCTCTGAAATAGTGCTTAATACCCTCTTGGGGAGCCTAGGCTGCTGTCAAGGGGCCAAACATGGAGGTCCCACAACTCCGGTTAGGGGTGCCAAATCATTCCCTTCAGCAGGGAAAGGAGGTCCTTCCTCAGGGGAATTGGCCAGCAGCTGCATCATCCCGGGGAGTCATGACTGGTTCCGCCAGAGAGGGGCAACCAGAAGGACTGTGCGTCTATCATCCCTGATTCATCTGATGACCTGAGGGAGCAGCGTGACTGGGTGAAATGCGTACGGGGAAGGCTGTGCCACTCGTGGGCCAGCGTGCCCCTGTCCTTCAAAAAAAATATTGGGCAGTGAGTCGACTTCTGCCCTCTCGAATATACTTCAGATTGTTTGAACATTCCCCTGAGAACACATTGCACTGGGACAGCATGTTTGCCCCCTGGTTCAGTCTGACCGGCACGTGCGCCGCTCTGAGCGAGTGCAGCTTGCATTGTGCCCATAAGAAGAGGCATCTCAACAGTTAATATAGAGGCCTCGATCTGAGTCCACTTTGGTGGTTTAGGTAGGACACCACCGCTATGTTGTCTAAGCAGACTAGGACATGGTGCCCTTTGAGGTCTGGTAGGAAGGTTTTGAGAGCCAGAAAAACTGCCAGCATTTCTAGGCAGTTGATATGCTGCTGCCTCTCCATGCTCGACTAGGAGCCGGTTGTCGGTCTGCCCTCGCACAGAGCATCCCAACCCATGTTGGAGGCATCTGTCAAGACCACCTTCTTTCTGGAGACCAACCCCAGGTCCGTACTTGCCCAATACAGATGAGGGTCCTTCCAAGGGGCCAGGGCCAAGACACAGCCATTGTCTACTTTGATATGGAGGCGTCCAAGATGCCAAGCGTGGGCTGGAACACGGGGTTTCAGCTAATATTGCAGGGGCCACATGTGTAGCAGGCCCAGCAGAACAACTGATGATGCTGCCGCCATTAGGCCAAGTGTCCTCTGAAAGATTCTGAGAGGGAGTGAAACCCTGACTCTGAATGACGCTGCGAGCTGTTGAATCGCTAGCGTGCACTCTGGCATGAGCCAGGCCCGCGTTTGGGCCAAACCGAGAACTGCTCTCAGGAAGGATATTCGCTGGCTGGGAGAAAATGAGCTCTTGGCTAGGTTGATCCTGAGACCCAGGCATTATATATGGCTGAGAAGCAGGGACCTGTAAGTGTTCAACTCAGCCTCCAGCTGGGCCAATACGAGCCAGTCGTCTAGGTAATTCAGAATGCGCACTCCCTTCTGTCTCAGAGGGGAGAGGGCTACATCCATGCACTTCGTAAAAGTGCACGGGGCCACAGACAGTCCAAAGATGCCTGAGATTGAGGATGGGCCTGAGGCTACCATTCTTCTTCTTCTGACTCGATGTGGGCTGGTGGAACTGTTTGCTGGTGCTCCTTTCACCAGTAAATTCATTACTTCGGAACGGAGGACGTGCGGCACTTTGCTCCACACCTGCAGATTGCGCCCCTGAAGAGTGGGGGCCTGCTAGCAAATCGAACAAAGAAGCCTCTTTTGATTGTGTTAAGAACCCAGCTCGATAATCTGGGGATGGCTCCCAATACCTAAGCCCGGGTGGCAAGCGTTTTGGGTGACAGGCCGTTGTGCTGAGGCAGAAGACTGGTGCTTGTAGTATAGGGAAGAGGAAAAGTGCTCTTTCTTTTAATCTGTTTTTTTATTTTGTTCACCATAACAGCATTAAGTTGCATGGGTGCGTGAACATGAGCGCTATCTTAGGATGGGGACCCTGGAGCTTAGGAAGCGGAAGCGCTGTCGGAGCTCAAGCTCTGGCTTGGGCTGAGTGGTCGATGGTGCGAGCTTCACAGGATGCTGAGTCGGCGCTTGTGCAGGAAGTGGCGCATTGCCTGCAAGCCAAAGAGAAAAGTGGGGGACACTAGGGAGTCAAGGAATGCAGTCTTGTCTGAGTCCTTAATCTCCCTTAGATTTAGCCACAGGTGGCGCTCTAATACAACCAGGCAGGCCATGGTCTTTGAGAGGATACAGGTGAGTTCGATATCCATACCAGCCCTGGTGTCGCTCAGATTCTTAGACGGCAGGGGTCGGAGTCATCCACTGAGCCCGAGCAATCCTCTGCATCAGAAGCCGCCAGTGACATATCAGCCTACTGCAGAGCATCAGCTTGCTTGCAGGGCACCACTGAATCAGCTCATTCTGCTGCGAAAAGGCTTCTTCTTCAGTCTTATCAAGGAGCAAGGAGAAGGTCTTCGCACTGAAGGAGAAAGACACTGAAGCCTACAGTGGAGATTGGCCAGCTTATATATGCGGGTAGCTCCGAACGTTTCGGCGGGAGTTTTCCTATAGCATCTATTACGACGCAATACGAGTGAACTATATCAATAGGGAACAGAAAATCACTCACTGCTCTTGATTAAATAACTTTAGTAACTTAAATAAGAATACATGTCTTACTTGAATGCTGCTGTTAAATGCTCTGGCAGGAGATAAACATGGTGGACTGTGTACAGCTCCCTCAGGGTCATGGGTGGGGCCTAAACAATGTAACATCAAATTGCATAGAAACTGCAAACTGCTTATTCTGAGTCACTGCTTATGATTTATGGGGATGTAAAAAAAGAATGGGTGGACTTTTACCATTATAGGGTGGTTGTGTACACATACTGCCGACACAAATTTATGTTCAAACATCATGTAAAAGTGGATTTTGCATAATAGGTCCCCTTTAAAGAGTAAGGAAGAAAAATGCATGTGCACTGTATTTTTTTTTTTTTTTTGTCAAATAACAATAAAATGTTCTTTGTGTGATGATATTTAAAAGCCCTGCATGTGAGCCTGCTTAAGGCTGTATGTAACTCACCTGTCTCTGGTCCAGTCTCTCTATAGTGGCATTGGCCCCGTAAGCGCGGCATGATTCAACGATGTAATCAGAGCTGATGCCCAGCACAGAGCAGGAGTCTCCGCACGAGCCGTCAGCAACGACGATCACCCGCGGCCATTCTGCCCTGGACATCTTCCTCAGGTACTCTTCACTAAACTACAGAGGAAAACCTTTAGCTTGGCAATACGGAATCAAAAACATCCAGCACAACCAGTTCAGTTTCCCTGAATGAATGACACTCATGAGCCGGTTCTGTTATGTGAATCAAAAACATACAGCACCACCAGTACGCTCTAATTCCCTAACAAATGACTCTATACCAGTTGTTTTTAGTGAATTAGCATACAGTTTGATTTGATAACTCTGATGAACCAGTTCCTTCAGTTGAATCATCAAACAAACAGCGTGCCCATAGTCTAATCAGATTCCTGAACAAAATGGCCCTTAGTAGTCGTTATAAATTAAACAAAAACATTTAAAGCACACAGTGTAAACCAAAAACATACAGCATGGCTAGTAGATTCTAATTTCCTAGACGAGAATGACTCTGAACCAGTTCTTTTTAGTGAATCAAAACATACAGCCAGTAGTCAGATTTCTGGATAAATGCCTCTTATGAGTCTGATATTTTTATTGATTCATAACATACGGCAATTCCCGAATGTATATCTCTTTGATCTGGTTTTAGTGAATCAAAAACATACAGTGTGTTCAATAAAGTCAGGTTTGTGAACGAATTACTCTTATTAGCGAATTATTACAGAGGAATCATAAAACAAACAGTGCAACCAGTTTAATCGGTTTCCTGAACAAATGACTCTAAAGAGACGCTTGTTTTAAATGAAACATTCAACGTGCACAGAGAAGTCTGATTCTGAGTGAATCAAAAACATACAGCACAGCCACTACGGTCCCATTCCCAAACAAATGACTCTGAACCAGTTCTTTCTAGTGAACATACAGTGCATCCAGTAGTCAGGATTTCCAAACGAATGACTCTTATGATAAATCAAAACGATCAACACGCACAGTGTTCTTCAGATCTTGAACAAATGGCTCTTATGAGCCGGTTCTTTTTGATCAAATACATGCAACTCATCCAGTGTTGCCTGAATAGTGAATCAATTAAAAAAGTGTATTTAAATATACACAAAATGAGTTTTGTTGTAATAAGTTGTATTAAGTTGTATTCTATAAAATTTAGTTTTTTATCTTTATAACAGCACAATTCTCCTCAATAACCCACGTTTAAACTGCGTAAGAGCATCAATTGTTGATTTGCATGACAACTAAAGACTTTTATTTGTCATTGATGGTTTGTTCTTCTCTAAAAAGCAGGACAGTTTTGTTAAACCAGACTGACAGCTTGTCACCCAGAATAGCTGTAAATGAAATGAAACTCAAGTCTGCTTTGGTTTATTGGATGTGAGCTTGTCTGCGTGTCTAGATACATCAGAGACGTGGCATAAATAGACTGGCCAGAGAAATCCATTTACTCAAACTGGAACACTTTAAAACATATTGCTTGTTAAATGGTGCACAATATGCAACAAGAAACATTTCAAAGCTACTATGTTACACATTCATAATGTTGTATGTTTGAATCACTGAGTGGCATCCAGTTATAATTTTGGAAATAAAAGTGGTTATTTTGTACTTTTAATTAGATTACAGGTAAAATTACCCAGAAATGAAAACTGTCTTAATTTTCTCACCTTCATGTCGTTCCAAACCTATAAGATTTTGGCTAATCTTCAAAACACAAATTAAGATATTTTTAATTAATATTTTTAACTCTTTCCCTGCCATTCACAGAATAGTATGGAAATCTGTGTTTTTACTGTTATAAGGTAGGGGGTGCTATTACGCATCTTCTGGAAGTGTACAGAATCTCCGGATCAAAACACATGTGAAGAAGATTATTACGCCAGAATGAGAGTATAGTTCCTAGCCATATTGGCCTAGAAAATCGCAACTTTTCATTTTCCATCAGTCTTAGTACACGATGTAACTACAGAAGTGTCAAGTTTTAAATAGGAAAAATATCGAAACTCTTTGATCATTTTTGAGCGAGATGCTAACGGTCTAATCAGGTTCAATGAACTATGCTAAGCTATGCTAAAAGTGGTACCGCCAGACCCGGAGATCGGCTGAATGGATTCGAAACGGTAAAACTCAACTGTTTAACTCTAGGGGAGTTGGAAAATGAGCCTATTTTCAAAAAAAGTGGAGTGTTCCTTTAAATGTGTCTGTCCCAGCCTCTATTGAAAGTCTAGCAGGTAAACAGAACTTAGAAGATCCAAAAAAATGAATCAGTCAGTTTAATCCAAGTCTTATGAAGAGATACAATTACTTTGTATGATTAACAGATTTAATTTAGGCATTTATTCACATCTAAACAATAATCGGCACACAAACATTCACATACAGAAGCTCATGCGTGCGTCACGCTATATCAAACCTCATTGGTTGCCACGTGTCACATGTTTGAGCTTCTGTTTTTATCATATGTGATGTGTGATATCAAATGTGAGTGCATTGCATTGTGGGATGGCTAGTGCATTAAAGTGTGCACTTTTGTCAAATGTTTTGATCACTGCATACTCCATACTGCATATGAAATAGTATAGGTAATACACTAGTATGCTATATAGATGGGTACGACACTTCAGTATCTCAGCAGAATAAATACCAAAAGATATCGATTTCCTCCAAAAAATCTTTGGTTCAGTGACAAATAGCTTGGCCCTCATACGCACACTGTCAAGATAAGATGCCCAAACTATCCCAAACGAACCTCTGTCTTGACTGAAAATAAATAGCTTTCAGCATGCAGCAACCCAGAAAAGAAAGAACACTTTATAGCAAACTATAAAACACTGCTGGCCTTGACGAAAGACCGAAATAGAAGCAAAAGAGAACAAAAAAAGATCACAAGAGAATCGCTATCTATAGCTTTATTAATACCTGTTAAACATAATTACCTGTAAATTATATGACAGTCACATGACAGTTAGTTAGCTGGCACTAAATGCATGTTTAATGAAAAAACGACCATCATATTAATTTTCTAAAAACGCTGTCTAATTTCCTCTGGTGGTGATGGAAATGCATTGGCTTATTCCTGAGGCAATATCTGCTCTACATAAACAGATAACATTTCTGAGAAAATGCAAGGAGCCAAATCTGTGAGCAGAAAACTTGTTTCCGGGAGACAGATTTTAACTGGTGAAGCTCATTTTTCTGCAAGCGGATAGCAGCTTTATTGAGCTCTTTGGCTTTGACTCGACTCTGTCTGCTGAGTTTAAACTGTGAGGAAAGCGTCTCTGAGCAGAATGAGCAAGCAAATCTACTGCAGGAAGCACTTCAGATATGTGATGTGGTTTCTAAAGACAGTGGAAACATGCACCTATTTATTTGTTCATGTGTTGTTGTTTGTTTTTTGTTTTTGTTTTTTTGTGAGGTTACAAAAAAGACATGAGAGTGTAACTAATTACTAATAAGATTTCAGTAATAATATTACAGTTACTATCCATAAAACAGCTCGTTACTCAGTTACTTTTGATGCCTTAAAGGATTAGTTCACTTTAAAATGAAAATTAGCCCAAGCTTTACTCACCCTCAAGCCATCCTAGGTGTACATATACACCTAGGATGGCTTGAGGGTGAGTAGAGCTTGGGGTATTTTTCATTTTAAAGTGAACTAATTCTTTAACCCCTACTGATTTGAAATCCAACAATCCAATAATTCCTAGATTTATTTTTATAATTTTCACGACTCACACAGGCATATGAAGTCACCAGTGCAGCAGGCAAGCTTGGAATATGGAAAAGCTTACATTCAGCAGATGGAAATATTGCTATTACATTGATTTTGTCAGGAGAAAAGATTATCTGAACACTGTTGTGTAAGTTGTGGCATTACTTTAATCTGGCATTACATGGCTTGCCCACCCACATCCCTCTGATCCCGATGTAAATTATATTACTATAATTAAAAATCTTTTTGGAGAGAAAAAAAAAACTATTTATTACGAACTTATGTGATTTCTGATAAAATACATCATGAAATATAATCATATATGGGTAACAGAGAAATTATAGCTACAACTAGCTTCAAGCTACACATCACAATTAATGAGATCAATACAACACTTTTACTTAAAAGTCACTATCAATCACCATTGAGTGTTTGTAATAACTTCTGACTGCGATCCAATGTGCAATTTGGTCAAATGATGAGGCAGAAATATGTTGTTAGTAACCTTTTAGAAGAATTTTATGGGGAAGATAAAACTTCTGAAGGAAAAGTAATACTTTTGAAATGAGTAACTAGTAACAAGTAATAAATTACATTTTTTGAGTAATTAGCCCAACATTGGTAATAACATATTTTACTTGCACCTTTAAAACATGAAGTATGCATCATGATCATTATTTTCAATAAGTTTTTTCAAACAAGGTAAAAAGAAAAAAAAAAGGTTTTTTTTGACAAATCAAGCATTTTTTGAATCAAAGAATCAAATCAAGTGTTTTTTTGATATATCAAGCATTTCTGAATCATGAATATCATTATGTTTTCTCAGGGTTTGACCGCAGCATGAATGCTTTTATGCCTTGTCTGTCTGGCTGGTTTATTAGCTAGCTGATCATATGGTTCAAACTGGTTGATAGATACCATTAGATGGTAACCAGCTACCATGTTCAAAACCTAGCTGGAGCACCTTCACCTGGTATGATCAGATCAGGTATAGCTTATCTAAGATTGTCTAATATCCAGCTAGGACACGCTCCCCATATTATATTACAGATATCAGCATTTTATGCATCATAATGTAATTTTGAACATATGAACAGGGAAAGAAAGCGACTAAAATAATCATATACTAACTTTAACAAGTAGTTCTGATTGTTTTGCGAGCCACGCAGTGAGAAACGCACGTACCTTTGTTCCCAAACGGACTTTCACGTCAACCTTTTGCTTCTTCTGCTCCAGGATGCTCAGCAAATACTCCTGAAACACTCCGATTTTGGTGAAGAAGTGCTCGTTGTGCCAGCAGCCTTCCATGTTGTCGAAATCCACCCCCAGGTCCAGGAGGAAGCGCACGCTGCGCGGGTCCAGCGCGATCTGCTGCGGTCTGCAGAGCAGCGCGCTCCGGTAGCGCTCATCCAGCAGCGTCAGCTTCAGCACCTTACCGGAGCGGACAGCGACCAGCGCCGCGGTCAGCCCGATCGGACCCGAGCCAACGATCAGCACCGAGATCCGAGCCCGCCACTGGCGGATCCCGTCCAGGCTCACCTTCAGCACCACGTACACCAGCACAGCGAGTAAAGTACTGAGCGCGGTGTCGTACGCCAGCGTCCGGTACTGATCCACGGGGCTCTCCGCGCTCACCGCGATCATGTCGTGATTCTTCGAGGAGCTGAAGAGTGAAGACAATACGCTTCACTTGTTGAGGAGCTTTGCCATCGCTGGCTGCCACGTTACATGTGGGAGGTGAAGTGAACACTGAACGCACTCCCTGCACGAGCTCTCTCTCTCTCTCTCTCTCTCTCTCTCTCTCTCTCTCCTTCAGAAGAAATCAGTGCGCGTTTTCTTTTCTAAGCGCACTGCAGTTCATTTCAGCCCCTGCTGCCGGTGTGTGTGAGAATTACACAAAGAGTTTAAGGGTGTTGAATATTTTAGAGGGGTATTTTTAAGTCCCCCTGTGGTGAAAAT
The DNA here is from genome assembly GCF_019924925.1 of Ctenopharyngodon idella. Lineage (NCBI taxonomy): Eukaryota > Metazoa > Chordata > Actinopteri > Cypriniformes > Xenocyprididae > Ctenopharyngodon > Ctenopharyngodon idella. The sequence continues at coordinate 27,335,998 of NC_067243.1, read as the reverse complement.
TAAGTTTTTAATGTTGTTGTAATATGCTTTATGACAAACCATGTGCAAATTCATAAGTCAACACCATTGCTGAGTATTTTCTCCTTAAAACTGCAGTGATCTAAAAACAGTTTCAAAACAGCGGTTTAAAATCGCTGGTGTTTGTGACGTCACAAACTACCTTGTAACCAATCACGTCAACGTGCCAGCGGGCTTTAGCATATCATTAACTGACCGCGCAAGGGAGTCTCAAAAGAAGTCAGGTTATTCCGCAGTATTTTTCTGTTGATATGAAAAATCGGGTAGATTTAGCAATATGGCGGGTGTATGATGTATATTACGATGTTATTATGATTAACTATATACCTTTCTCCACTGATGTTCTGAGTTGTTCAAAGCCTTTGTAAGGATGCTGATTGTTAGAAGGCAGCTGTCTGACTCGTGAACAGGAACATGGTTTGTGTAACATTAGCAACACATTATTAGCTGTTTGATAACATAGTCAAGCAAAAGGCTAATCATATTATTTACCATTATGTGTCCAACGTTGTAAATAGCGATACCGTTGTGCAGCGTTTACCTCAGTAAGTTGACCGAGTGGATTTCTGAGCTCATGCAAGTAAGTGGAGGTGGGGCTAATTAGCATATTCATAGATCTGTGTATAATAAATGAGGCAAGGGTGTAGAGTTACATTCAAGCTATTTTAAGGCATGAAGATTTTTTTTCATAAGAAAAAAACGTTTAAATATGTAATTTTGGTGATCAAAGATGAGTTTTAAGGGATAAAATTATTGACTACGGGGGACTTTTAAGGATATTCTAAACCTCTGTTCATTGTAAAGGGAAATTTCTAACGCAAACGGTTTGTCACTCAAGGCGAATTTGTCGTAGGTTTCCTCAAGAATTTCTGTTATGAGTAAAATATGGTTTGTGGGTAACTGAAAAGAATTTAAAGGGATAGTTCACCCGAAAATGAAAATTCTGTCATCTTTTACTCACTTTTCGGTGTTCTTCTAAACCTGTATGACTTACTTTATTTGGCAGAACACAAAATAATATATAGCCCACTGAAGAATTTTGGTTACCAAATAGTTTTGTACCATCTTTTAAAAAATATAATCTTTTATGTTCTAAGAAAGTTATAGGCCTACATGACAGAAATTTAAATATTAAAATTTTTAACGTTTTCGCTGATAGGCCTAGATCAAATTCCTAGAAGCTGTAAGTTGCTTTAAAGGTCTATAACAGTTGTCTGATTCGTCAGGCAGGTACGTAAACTAACGTCCTTGCAGTAGAAAATAAGATGGCCCTTCATTTTGTTTTGACCCACCCCAGGTAATGTCTCTTTCAAAGTAGAAAAAATATTCAAAATTACAGTAGGCCTACATTCAAAATGGGATTAAATTTTATTTATATTTTATTTACTGTCAGTTTTCTCCAAGTATTAATCACTGTTTTGTCCCCATAACAGAGTTCAACTTTTTGATAAATTCACAATTGATGAGGCCAAAATAAGTGAAAAACTGTTAAAGAGTACAAGAGAAACTTATCCCTGTTTGAACCAATTGATCAGAACAACTTTTTTAAGGATAGTTCTGATTCTGATTGGTTGAGCTAAGCCCTTGTAAATTATTCTATAGACATAAGTTGGCAAAACTCAAAAAAAAAAAAAAAAAAAAAAAAAAAATTAATGACAGAACTAAAACAAAATAAAAACTAGCTATAACTGAAAATGCTAACTTGCTAATAGCAATAGCATGGTAAAGCACTTGCTGTAAGCTGCATGCACCACTTGTCACTCTACAAAAACCCACATTAACAGAAACTCTTCTGAGTTATATATATATATATATATATATATATATATATATATATATATATATAAAACACTTAATTTTAGCATTTACTCTCCCTCTCGAGTGCCTATTGGAAAAGCATGCTGGGAAACAGGAATCCCAGCCCAGTTTCAGTTGAACTTAAATTTGTCTAAATTAAAAGAAATTAGTAACTTAAAGCAATGAAACAGTTCAGTTTACTTAAAAGATATCAGTTCTGTGAACTTGAAAGAAAAAGAAAGTGCTAAATACTCATAAAAGTTAATTTGACTGAACTAATTAGTTTAAATTAATTTTGTCCTACTCAAACCAATTAATTATTTTGAGCATTAGGGTTTACACTTAAACTGTAACGGTGGTGAATGGGGACATGTAAATTTGCAAATACTCCATGTAAAAATAGCATTCAAGTCTTATTTTAACATTTATTGTGCATTAGACACTAAACAGAATTTAATACAGAGTTTAGTATGCCGTTAATAACATCTGTCATATAAACACACAGAATTGACATTTCTTGACAATGTCCCAACAGATTAATCTTTCACAAAACAAAAGAAAAAGTCTGAAACATTAGCACACTATATTATTGAAATCAATAGCATGCATATAGAGCACATGCAGATAATTTTACATTATCCAGAAGAGCTTTATACTTGCAGTCCCATATTATCAGCATCTTCCGCAGTATTTTTATGGCAAGATGTTGCTGGGTCTCTGGTTTTTGTAACATCAGCCCACTGTAAGTTATTTTTAGAGTTAGTTTCTTCGTATTCAAGACGTGATGTTATTTCCAGCTTTTATTGATTCTCGAGAGCTAAAACTGTCAAGTCGATGAAAGCCAGTCTCACAGATTAAACTGTAATAAATTACTCCTCTACCTTCCAAGCCTCCATCATAAACTGTGTATTGTATTCTGCAGTGTTTACAGCAGTGCCGTGTTGTAAATTGCATATTTAACTGTGGAAAAAATCTGTAATAGTCATAAACGACAAATGCATCAATGACACCAAAGCCCTGTTAAGGCACTAGTCCTCAACTTTTTTGACGCCGAGGTATGTAGTGTTACTCTGGTACTTCTGCAGTCAGTGATATAAAACATACTAATTCATTTTATTACTCCAAACATTTCAAGAACTTTTATTCAGTTAAAACAACAGTTGGTTATTAAAATAACAAATGGCAGTCTTCATTCATTTTGGGGGTGGTGGGGTTTATATGGAAGCTTTTTTTTCTTGCAATTGAAAGTTTGTATCCTACAAATCTGAACTTTGTTTTCAGAATTGTCAGATATAAACTCGCAATAGTGAGGTTAAATTAATATTTTACGGAACTAAAAATACGTTTTTATATATAAAACATATATATGAGAAAACTTATTTTTCATTCTGTGAAATATATATGTAACGGAGGCCAGCTAGTAGTCACTGTGCGAGTAAACCTCACTCCTCTGATCTCAAAATCTGACGCTAGAGGTTGCAGCCTTTAGCCTCCTTGTTAGTGTGTCCGACTCCCATGGCGGAGACCCGGGTTCGAGGCATCGCGGGGCGAGTGGGACCTGGGTGAGGAGTCACATATATATATATTATTTATTTATATTTATATATATATATATATATATATATATATATATATATATATATATATATATATGTATATATATATATATATATATATGTATATATATATATATATATATATATTAGGGGTGTAACGGTACATGTAATCGTCCCAAACCGTCACGGTTCGGTTCATGCAGTATGACGACGAATACAGGCGATTCACACTCCAATCCAGAAGGGGGTGCACTTTTTAGCCTAACCTATTTTTTAACCACCAATAATCGCAATAAGCTCTGTGTTTTGATACTTTCGTTAAGAAACAAAGTGCCATCTTTCAAACTCTGTCCATTTTATCACGAAGTTCAAACAATAAATGCCGTTTTGATGCTTTTTGATGTGACGTGACGTATAATTGAATAAATTTAAAGACAGAGACACAGTTGGTTCAGTAAAACATTGTTTAATTAAAAAAAAGAGAAAAAATTGTTTTGTTTTCTCACCCTGCTGTACCGAAACCGTACCGAACCGTCATGTTTGTGTACAAACACCCCTAATATATATATATATATATATATATATATACAGGGCCTAAAAATAACACTCACCAAGCACCAAATGTGAGTAAAAATCAGCATTGGCGAGTATATGAAATGGTGTTAATCGCCAATTGGCTGGTAATATTTTTATAAATTCTAATAATACAATGTTGTGAGAACATAAACGTGCACAAACGTGACAGTTGACAGGCCAGTGCTGCATTGTCACGAAAGTTTAAGCCTTGCCAATTTAAATATTCAAGCTCAAGAATACGTGAAAGGGAACTCATTTCGTTACTCGCACGCTGTGGGAAGTTTTCTGTGCACAAATATCTGAAGCGCGCATCAAATAAGCCGTATTTTAGACAGCGAGCGAATACTGAATTTAACTTTCTTTCATATCTTCTTGCGTTTGAAAATGGCAATTATCCTCGTAAACATAATCAGTTATGTCTTAAGTGAACATAAACAGTTGAGAAAGAAAATGCATGTGTATCAGTATATTGGATTTGTGTATTTGGTCTTAAAGAGACAGCAGCTTAATAAACCTGCTGCTGTCTGTATCATTAATGTTAATCAATCAACAAAAGACAAAGAGAAAATCAATCACTGCTCATGACGGAGTAACTTTTGTAACTTTAATAAGGATTAATCTATGTTTCATTTATACAGTGAAGACTATACAGTGTTATTTTAAATTTGATTCCTTTATGAAATTTCTGCACCTGAAAATTTACCTGTGAATTTTCACTGGTATCTAACATTTTGGTGTCATAACTGCCTGTTTCTTCAAAAACATTTTCATGGGTGGTAAAAAATATTTATGGCCGGTAAATTTTTTTAAGCCACCAGCCATTGGCAGGTGTGGCAAAAGTTAGTTTTAGGCCCTATATGAAAAATCCTAGTAAACTGGGTAAATCTATTTAATTGATTAAACCTAGATCTTAACAGTTTAATTAATGATTTTGGTGTATTGCGCTTGACTGAAGATCAGTGGCAGGTCTGTTCTCTTTGATTTCTGAGATTTGCTGAAGCTGTCTTCCCTTTGAGCACTTCCTCTTAGCTACTGTTGCCATGGGCTCAGTCTTTCACGGTCAAAGCTTTTTCTTATGGGTGCTTCAAACCAGCAACCATTGAAAGAGGCTCTCTGACTAAAATAGGATTGAATTGAACAGTCGAGAGGCTGCAGAACTTTCTGAGTCAGAAATAAAAGGCACTGCCATGGTTTAGCACTAATCATCAGATACTGACCGGCTGCCTTGTCTTTTTGATTGCAGATCTATAATAATCAGTGTGGACAATTCAACATGCAGCTAAAGATTGATTAAAGGATTATGTCTAAAGCCTTAAGGCCCATTCACACCAAGAACAATAACTATAAAGATAACGATAAAGATATAGTTCTAAAAATCGTTCTAAATACAAAAAGAATAGCAGAGTTCACACCACAGATATAACGATAACGATATAGAGAAACGATTTTCAGAATGATTTTTTTTTTCAGCTGTTGAACAATAAAACACTGACAGCCAATCAGAATCCATTCTAATTTAAGGGCTCGCGCATTTAAAATGGCAGACGTCATTGCAGAGAAGTTAATCGCCGAGGTCCAGAAAAATCCACCACTGTTTGACAAGTCAAACCCCCTTTTCAAGGATACTTTAAAGAAAATGGATATACGGAAAACAATCGGTCATACCCTCGGAATAAATGGTGAGAAGTATTAACGATGAGATCATTATGTCAGGCTAGAAAACAGTGTAACATAAAATTACCTCAGGTATCCAGCGCTAATTTTGACAACATTGTCTAGCTTCCTTTGAAGTTGCAGTGAAAAAGTCTAGGTGTTGTTTTTATTCCACTATATTGTTGTTTTTATTCCACTATTCGTCAGCTAAATTCACTGTTAGATTAGATCGATTACACTAGCTATTCACTCAAAACATAGCATGCTGAGGACATCTGCTGGTTAAAGCCGTGTAAATGCAACAAGAACAGCAAAAACATGTTGTACACACTTTGAAACCGCAGCGCGTGAGCTTAGAATAAACAGACCGCTATCGTTCGTTGGTGTGGATATTGTCATACTTATCTTTATAGTTATCGTTATTGGTGTGAACGGGCCTTTAGTGTAACCACATACAGTACAGCACATCACATACTATTGCAAACACAATCTCATGGCAATTCCTAACTATTTTGCATTTTGGAGAATTGGTGACTAATTCCTATGAATCCGTACAACACTGATTATGAGAGACAAAATTGTTCTGGTCATGCCAGCTCATGTCAAGGTCTAAATCACTTACCAAATTTTGTTTCTTATTTTTTTCTCAAACCATGAAATAAAATGACGTCAAATGCATCTTTTCTCATTTGACATTGATCAGGGTGACTCACTCATGCTGAAGATCAATCTGGTCTCATATTAGTGCTTTGACCTTTATGAAAATTGAAGATAGAAGATGTGCAAGCAGCAAAAACTGAATGTCTCTGACATTCATTTATAAGCAGTTCTAATGGGCAAAACAGTGAAGGAGGGAGCCATATCTATACACCAGAATATCACACTTAGGGGTGGGATCTTTTATCTTGGCCTTAAAAACCTCCCAGAATACCCAAGCAACTGCCTAGTAACATCCTAACAGCCACCTAGAATATCCTCGCAACCACATAGCAACATCCTAGCAACCACACAGCAATGCTCTGGCAACCACCCAGAACACCTGACCAACTACACATTAAACTCGGACCACCAAGCAGCTGCATAGCGAAGCTCTGGCAACCACTTTCAACCACCTAGCAATGCCATCGCAACTTTCAGAACACCCTAGCAACCACATAGAAATGTCCTAGCAACCACCCAGAACATCTTAACAACCACATAAAAACATTGCTCAGAACATCTAACTGCATAGTGATGCCCTGGCAACCACATGACAATGCGTTAAAAACCATTCAGAACCCCTCACAACCCCATAGCAACATCCTAGCAACCAACCAGAAAACCAGAACACCCTAGTAAACACATAGCAATGCCTTGGCAACACCCCAAGAACACCTATGCAACAACACAGCAACATGCTAAAAATGACGCACAACAGTCACACAGCTAACCACCCTAGCAACCACACAGCGACACTCTAACAACCACCCACAACACCTAGAAACCACATAGATATGTCCTGGAAACCACCCCAAACACCCTAGTAACCACACAGCAGCCATCAGAACACCTTAACAAAGAAATATGTTAAAAATGATTTAGAATTTCTATTACCTGCATGGCAGTGTCCTGGCAACTACCTTGCAACGCCCTAGCAACCACACAGCAGCACTCTACTAAGCACCCAGAGCACCTATATCAAACACGTGGTGATGCCCTGGAAACCGCCTACAACGTCATGGCAGTGAGTTTAAAATAGTAAAAGCAATACACACTACCCTAGCAACCACCTAGAAATGCCCTAGCAACCACCCAGAACACCTAAACAACTAAACAGCTACATGCTAAAAAGCCCTGGGGACCACCCAGAATGCCCTGTAAACCACATAGCAGCATGTTAACAACTCAGTAGATCTAGCAACCGTGTAACAACACCCTGGCAACCACCTAACAATGCCTAGCAACCTCTAGAACACCCTAGCAACCATATAGCAATGCAATAGCAACCACTCAAAACACAGACCACATAGAAACATGTTAAAAAATAACTCAGAACATAGCTACACAGCGATGCCCTGGCAACCACCAGAAACTATTTAGCAACCACAGAGCAATACCTTAACAACCACCTAGAACATCTAGCAACCACAAAGAAACATCCTAGCAGCCACCTAGAACACCCTGGCAACCACATAGCAACATCCTAGCAACCAACTAAAACACCCTGGCAACCACCCAGAACACCTGACCAACTACACATCAAACATGTGAAAAGTAACTCGGACCACCAAGCAGCCACATAGCGAAGCTCTGACAACCACTTTCAACCACCTAGCAATGCCCTAGCAACCACCCAAAACACCTAAACATCTAAACAGCTACATGCTAAAATGGTTCAGAACAACTAGCAGCTGCATAGCGAAGCCCTGGGAACCACCCAGAATGCCCTGTAAACCACATAGAAGCATGTTAACAACTCAATAGACCTAGCAACTGTGTAACAACACCCTGGCAACCACCCAACACTGCCTTAGCAACCTCCAGAACACCCTAGCAACCATATAGCAATGCAATAGCAACCACTCAGAACACAGACCACATAGAAACATGTTAAAAAATAACTACATAGCGATGCCCTGGCAACCACCCAGCAACTCTTTAGCAACCACAGAGCGACACCTTAATAACCACCTAGAACACCTAGCAACCACACAGAGTGGTTGAGAGTATATAAAGTTCATGGCAGTGAGTTTTGTACAGGCAAACACTACTATAATCCCCAAACAACCACCTAACAGTGCACTAGCAACCATCCAGAACACCATAGTAACCATATTGAAGCATGTTAAAAACCACTCAGAACACATTAGCAACCACATAGCATGGTTGTGTAGACACAAACATCAAGGCAGTGAGTTTTGTACAGGCAAACACTATTACAATACCCAAGGAACCATCTAGAACAACCTCACAGCAACACTCAGAACACCTAGCAATCGAAAGTGATGCCCTGACAACCACCCACAGCACCCTAACATCATGGCAGTGGATTCTGGCTAAGCAGACAAAACTCTTTTACTGTCACAACACACTGAAAGGGACTCATATTCTGAATGAATGTGTTTCAGATGTCAAAGAGTGTGAACAGGCACTAAGGACATAGTTTTATCCACCATCAGCAAACGCTTGTCACTCTTCACGCATCTGGCAACCAGAACGGATTGATCCGATGAGACTCCAGGTGTTCATGAACGGCAGCCAAACAGAAGGAGCAACAGGATGATGACAAGGCGGCCGGCTGACATTTGCCATGTCTCTTAGCAACACCATATTACTTCTGTGAACGGTCTGCGCGTGTTGCTCACACAGTGACAAGTGTTCATGCCATCATAAATAGCCAAAATGAGTAATGGTTGGCCAGTATTTTTTCAACAATGAAAATGGACCCTATTTACGTTCTCATTACATGTTCCTGGTTCCTCGCCTTAGCAACCATCACTAATAATAACATCTTGCAGTGTTGCTCAGCTGTTTGGTCAATGTTGACTAGTTGCCTAGAGATTCTATTGTTTAAAATCGCAGTTCGTTGTCCACAATGTCAGCACTTGTTATCTGTACCAAGATGGGTTAGATACTCGTCCAGCTCTTTCATGTAACATCAGCCTCATTAGTCATGACTGCAGGTCACATCTAATAGCTGCAAACGAAGACCCCATTGTGTTCATTACAGAAATAGGACATGGTGTCCTGATGTACACGGGATACACAGAAACACTGCACACAGTCAGTGTGACCGTGTCAGTCAATCTGTTTCAAAACCTCTTATATGTTGATGTCCACAGACATATATTAGCATCCTAATCAAAATGCAGCAGATTTCCACAGAATGGGAACGTTCATCATTCACAAACTTTTGCATGTTTGTTTGTTAAATAATTAAGAATGCTTTTGCATTTTACCACAAAAGTGTTAAATTTCACAGAATTCCACAGATTTTCAGACAAAATTTGTGTAAAAAAATGTAAACAAAGTTAGCAGATACCAGCTAGCCCGGCTCATGTGTGAATGACTGTTGGGCAAGCTACTGAATGTAGCTAGCTAAGCTACAAACTGCTCAGCTAAAAAATGAGCTATGCTAAGCTAAAATAAAATCTACAAGCAACATTGACTACGGCTAACGTTGTCAAGGTTCTCTCAAAGTTATGAACAAACGTTCTTCAAGTAACATTAACAGAATGTTCATTAGGAATCACATGGTCTTTAATAATGTTCTCAAAAGGTTTGCACAAAAACACTTTATTTCTGAATCGTTTTAGTTGGATGTTCGTAGAAAGTTTTTTTTTTTAAATGCTACATGTTTCAGAACATTCACAGAACACTCAAAACTAACGTTCCCATAATGTTCGCAAAATAATCAAATGGAATGTTCCCTTAATATTCGCATAACCAATGAAAAATGATTTTAAAACATTTCAATTCAGATTTAATTCAGAAATAATGTTTTCATAACTTAAAACATTAGCAAAACATTCTTACATATTCTTGTTATCTGGGTATCAAATCAGACTAATTCTAAACAGCCAACAGGACACACAACTTGACTGCTAAAGTATTGTCAGGGAAAATGTAACATTACGAGTTCATCAATGCTACCCTGCTACTTAATCAATAAGATAACTTTGCTAATAAAAGGTTATCTGATCAACAAAGTAGCAATGCTAACACTTTGCTGCTCAGAAATGTAGTTAAGCTAATAGCTTCGCTAACTGCTAATGTCCAACACTGCTAATTTGTCAAACTAATAGCGCTCCTCACAGGCTTTGCGAGTTTAGTGTTAGCATGTTGCTAAGATAAACAATTTTCTAATCAATGTTAGTGTGAATTGTTAATTAATATATTTTTTATTAGTATTTTTTGGTATCGAATGAATTATAATCAACATTTCTCTCACTTTTTTTTTTTTTTTTGAAGCTTGTTGCAATGCATTCTGGGAGATTCTGGGCCTAAATTCTACTGTGTCTCACTGGCTGCGTCCGAAATCGCATACTCTCTGAGTACTTCATTTGAACAAGTAAATACTTCACATCTGCTAAAAAATATTGAATGAATCCTGACATACTACATTAGTCATGTTGTCATTGTCATGTGACCTACAGCCATGTGATACGCACTTCAGAATCTGGCTGGAAGTAGTAGGTCATCTGGGAACTATTCGCTCACTGTTTTATGAATACATACTACTCTTTCACATACTGTTTTTCAAATACTAATTAGTATGGATTATCTGTGTACTCAAGATATGCTAGACACAGTCTATATGACCTTCCTTAATGACATTTTAAGGGGTTCAAATGCACCTCTTATGTCTCAGCCAGTTCCTGAAGTGACCGGCGATGCCTGGTTTGTTTATCTGTGCTGAAAACAGCCCCTCATGAATTTCTCTAAGGAAACGCTGCAGACCAACAAAGCCAAGAGAAAAGACACGTGGAGCTGTGGTCACATGAATCAAACGGATCACCAGCACGAGCTGCTGCTGTTGTAGATGTGCTCATTTATAATACATGTATGTATTTATTTTTATTTGATTTGATTTTTTGCAGACTGTAAGTGGAGTAGTTAGTGCAGTTTGTGCTGACCACAGGTCATAGTTTGCCAGGTTAGCAGGAACAGCTCAGCCTCTGCTGGTAGATGCTGAAACTACACCGTTATGGCTGAGAAGTTTCAAAAGTAAAGTAGCTGGATATTTTTAGGGCTCTTAAACAGCGAAATGCTCTTGGGTTTGAGACTATGTGTGTTATTGTAGTGACAGGAGCCGTTGGAGAGGTGTGTGTGTGTGAGAGTGAGTGAGTGATTGAGTGATTGTGTGTGTGTGTGTGTGTGTGTGTGTGTGTGTGTGTGTGTGTGAGAAAGTGAGTGAGTGAGTAGTAATTATGATGCATGATGGTAACCTTTGACCTTGAACACCCACGTCATGCCCACTTTTGACCTTTCATATTCTCAGGGATCCATTTTGGCCTTTGACCTTTCATATTTGGAGTTCATATGTTGGCCTATGACCTTTCGTATCCTCAGGGATCCATTTTGATCTTTGACATTACATATATGAACTCCTCAGTGTGGTCTTTGACCTCTCATGTCCGGTCACTTCTGTAAAGTATGTGTTTCACGCCACCTAGCATCCCATTACATGGTGTTTTATCGTCTCCCCCTCTCTATGGCCGAGTGAGAAAAAGGGACTCTGATAAAAAGAGACACTCACACACACACAAACAAAAAACAATTCAAGTGGTTGAGTAAAAAGGGCCTTATTCTCTTATTTTACAATTCTTGAATGAAACAATTCACAATTTTCTCACAAATATAAACTCACAATTTTGAGTCATAATTATGAGGAAAAAATGCAATTCTGAAATATAAAGATACTATTGATAATTTTGTTTATTTTATTTTTTGTATTACCTTTAGAAATAATTCTGACAGAGTTTTAAAAAAGATATGGTTGTTATTTACCTGATTATGTGAAATACAAGTTCTGCATGAACTGAAGTATTGCAGTAACCCTTAACAAAAGTTATTTATAACAATGTTCTTTAACAATATCAGCGGATGCCAATATAGCGCTGTTTATGTTTTAGCTAATGTGCCACGTCTTTAAAAATAACTAAAACAATTATTATATCTCTATTCGTGAATAAAACGTCCTGTTGAGTCGGATCTTTTCTTACTTTTTGTATTCTAGTTAGACCATTCTACATTTTTATGGCTGACTTAAAAAAAGTTATGCCCAGCAAAATTACATGACAAAGCTGTTTATGCACCCGGCTACTGGTTCTTTGGAATGAAGTGTTTGAAAGAACCGATTCCCCGGAAATGAGTCAGAGACGTTCACACGTTCTTGTCCAATCAAAGACCAGAACGAAAAGAGGGGCGGGGCTTCAGATTGGCGGTTGTGTTTGCAGTAACTGCGAAGATCCTGCACAAATTCTATCACGAATTTATCGCGCTTGTTTGTAATTATTCGAAAGCGCATCACGATCAGCTTTAAAGCTGGAAAGGCTGGTTTGATGACCGGACGAAGAAATCCAGCAAGCAAGCCGGACGCTCTGCATGGTAAGTGTTGTCAATGTTATGTTCGTGTGTTGTAGTTAGCAACATTAGCAGTATGTTCATGATAAGAGTGTCTGTGGTTGTTTTGTAAGCGCAATATATGAACGAGTTGAAGTTGACTTTTCAGATCAATATGGTATATACAATTACAGTGTGATTTAAGGATTAAAACTTTGACAAGCGATCTAGTGGGACGTTCCGCAAACTAACTAAAGTGTTGTTCGCATAACATTACTCTCTGTACTCAGTTGATCAGTGCGCCACAAACCTTAGAAATAGTTTGTCAGAGAGACCCGTGTGGCGAAATCTACTCGCTTCCTTTTTTTTAGGAAAATAGAAAGTCAATGACAAACAATTAATTTTAGAAATATGATTATGTGGAAGTGTTACACTAGCAGGATCACGTGTGTGGAATTGGCCACAAATGGGTGAAAATGGGACACAATTCATTTTTATGGTACGAAGCGACATGCTTTTGCCATGTAGAGGTGAAATATTACCCTGTTAAATGTCGTCCCCCTTTTTGAGCATAGGCGTGAAGATGCATCCCAACTTAAATGGTTGTCATTCATGAATGGGGGTTGGTCTCTTTATATTTTATTTTATTTTTTTATTTTATACTATATATATATATATATATGTATGTATATATAATATTATATTTGGACTCTAAAACTGCCATATAACTAAAGCCACATGTCCAACAATGTTGTGTTCCAAATTTAAAGTTGATATCACGAAAATTGAGGTTCCTGTGTGATTTTGTTTAGGCGTTGTACCAAAAATAGCCACCGGGTGAAACCCACACTTCATTTTTGAAGCGTTCTCCTGTCACAAATTAATTTGTCTCAATATCATAAAATGGTCGCTAAATATGGAGGCTTGAGTCTGAGATTTCGGGCGAAATGTGTTTTGTCAAGTTTAAAAAAAAATTTGATTAATAAATGGTTCAGTAGTAAATTTTGTAAAATGTGAAACATGACACACCCACTAGGGGGCAGAGCCTGTTCAAAGGTTTAAAGGGTTAGTTCACCCAAAAATGAAAATAATGTCATTTATTACTCACCCTCATGCCGTTCCACACCCGTAAGACCTTCATTAATCTTCAGAACGCAAATTAAAATATTTTTGTTGAAATCCGATGGCTCAGTGAGGCCTCCATAGCCAGCAATGACATTTCCTCTCTCAAGATCCATTAATGTACTAAAAACATATTTAAATCAGTTCATGTGAGTACAGTGGTTCAATATTAATATATAAAGCGATGAGAATATTTTTGGTGCGCCAAAAAAACAAAATAACGACTTATATAGTGATGGCCGATTTCAAAACACTGCTTCATGAAGCTTCGGAGCGTTATGAATCAGCGTGTCGAATCAGTGGTTCGGAGCACCAAAGTCACATGATTTCAGCAGTTTGGCGGTTTGACACGCGATCCGAATCATGATTCGACACGCTGATTCATAACGCTCTGAAGCTTCATGAAGCAGTGTTTTGAAATCGGCCATCACTATATAAGTCGTTATTTTGTTTTTTTTGGCACACCAAAAATATTCTCGTCGCTTTATAATATTAATATTGAACCACTGTACTCACATGAACTGATTTAGATATGTTTTTAGTACATTAATGGATCTTGAGAGAGGAAATGTCATTGCTGGCTATGCAGGCCTCACCAAGCCATTGGATTTCAACAAAAATATCTTAATTTGTGTTCCAAAGATTAACGAAGGTCTTACGGGTGTGGAACGGCATGAAGGTGAGTAATAAATGACATTATTTTCGTTTTTGGGTGAACTAACCCTTTTAAGGTTACCAATGTCCAATTCCAAAACAATTTTCAAAGGATGGATTTTGAGTGTTTAATGTATTGTATTTTTCTATGACTATATGTGGTGTGTGATGCCATTCGGGGCGGCCGGAGTCATTCGTAAGATTTTCGCCCCAAGAATTTACCTAATACGTGTGTAGCGTTATAAATTATAATTTTTTTATGTGAAATCGAGGCTGCTAGAAGTGTTTCAGACCTTCACCCTGGTTTGTATCCTGCAGAACGTGTCTGAAGATGGAGGATATGGAGGTGGAAGTCATGCAGCCGTTCGACGAGGGCGGTGTGATCGTGGTCTCTGAATCTGACAGCAGCACAGAAGAAGAGGGTGTTTCTGTGCAGGCCGATCGGTCCAGGCGTCCAGTCCAACGGCCCGTCCAGAGGAGGCGGAGGAGGAGAATTGGGTAAGAGAAGCGCAACTTTTTTCCCCAGATACAGTTGCAGGAGTTTCTTTAGCATTTCTGCATAAATTGCTCGTCAGATTTGAGCTGTGATCAATAATAAATGTAGTAAATGCAGAGGGTTCACTTACTTATTCCTGCAACAGAAATGTAACCTTGTGAGTGAACAAATGTCTGGAGAGCTGTAGTTTTCTTGCATTGTGGAATCATTATGTGCCTCTTCTCCTCTTTCCAAGACTGAGCACTCGTGAAGAGCTTCAGGCGCTCATACGGGACACAGAGGAGCTGTCCGAGCGGCTGAGACGGCACACAGCTGACGCTCATCCACACCGGCCGGCTCCTCCGCCCTCCTCCAGCCGCCCCGCTGCCGTCATCACACACACGTCCCATCAGTCCATCGCTACAGGTCTACTGCCAGCTCATGTTTCCTCTCAGCCCGGTTCCTCAGGTACATGTTTTAAATTATTGCATTCTTTAACCCATGTGCGTCATTTTGAAAAATTCTTTAGAGGACGAAAATGTCTGTCAACAAATGGTCATAAATATGTGAAGTTTTGGAGAACAGACTTCAGTTTGGTGTCATTTAAAAAAAAAATTATTGTGTGTACCTCATGTGAAATAGATTTATGAAAGGAAATGAGGGTGAAATATTACAATTCCAATAAAAATACACACTTCTGCCAACATTTATGCAGTTGGCATTAACACAGGCAAAAATAATCGAAACAAAATGAAAGACAAAAAATGTCCTTACGGACGCACAAGGGTTAATTATTCGATAACGCTTTACAACATTAACTAACATTAACAATGAGTAATATATTTTTATAAAACGTTAATGTTTAACAGATACACCTTTTGATCTTAATAATGTATTAGTAAATGTTGAGATCAACATTAATTAATATTAATAAATGCGTTATTGCTGTAGTATAGTTCATTGTTAGTTTGGTAACTAATTAACTAATGTGATTAACTAATGTTAACAAATTAACCCTTATTGTAAAGTGTTACCAGTTATTTCTTCATGACAGTTTTCCTCTAGGATTGGTGGTAACAATTTGATAATAGAAATAATTGTCAGAATAATCTTCAATTAAGCAATTATTTATAAAATAGGGATGCACAATATATTATTAAAATAACAATTATAGCAATATATTTTTTAATTTATCGAAATGATCGATATTGGATATAAATCAGCCAAAAAACCGAATATTTAATTATTTGTTCCCCTGTTTTTACATTTAGTTTATATTTTCCCTCATCTAACTCTCACTTCAAGTTAATAAAAAAAAAAAAAAATACCAGTATAATCATAAAATTATACACCAATAATGCTATGACACTTTTAAGTGTAATCTTTAGCAAATTTAGCTTTTTTTTTAACAAAAAAAAACCACAACTTAATCTTTACCCTTTATTCAAATATTATTCAAAACATGTTAAAGAGTTTGTAATCATATTACGTAGTTGTGCTTGGAGTAAATTGTTTTATGTGTGATGATAACGCTATGAAACGTGACAAATTGTGCAGATGTAATTTTTAGCCTGTCATACAAATAAATTATGAATACATGCAAAAACGAGAAAACCAACCAAATATTAATAACTGATTATGTTGTAGTCAGTGTTTGCTTTTTTTCTGACAGCTTTTTGTTTTCTATGCTTTTTTTGCATAGTAAAATAAAACCTGTAGCTGTAGCTTCCCTTTTTTGCCAAATAATTTTGTCAGATATTAATATTAGTGTTTTGATCTTCCCTCATATTTAAAATATTAAAAAAAATAAAATATTTTCCTCATATTTTAATGGTTTAATCGAATTTGAAGGGTCATTAAAACATATATCCCTCCAGATGTCACGTTTGCCCACTACTGTATTTTTCTTTTATCTTTTATGAAAAAACAAAAAAATGGATACACCAATAATTCAGTTCTAAAATATTGTTGTTCTTCCTTTCTCTGTTGCGTGGGCCAAAGATTTTCTGGTCAAACTAGTTGCATAACTTTGAACTTACAACATTTATAGTTACAAAATGTAAATGCATAGATGCAAACTCCTCACCTTTCAGTGACAACTCACCTTTTTGAGATCAAAATAGGTCACCTATGGGATTTGCATAGATCCAATGAGAAAGTGTTTTATAGGGGGTTGGGTACTTACAGGGGGAACTTGTGAACTTACAAGGGTAAATAAAGAACTGGTTGTTTCAATAAGTACTGTACAGTGCTCTCTTTACTCTTTATTTTAAAAACTGTCTATAATGGGTAATATTTTATGTATTTAAGGTCTGAGATGTGGGAACAGTGAAGAGAGGGAGGGCAAACAGTTTGCAGTTTAGCGCAGAATTGCCATCTAATAACATGACCCAATGTTGATTTTGGTAAAATGTTGCAACAATATGTTTTTTTTTTTTTTTTTTCCGTGAAAAATGAGTTTTGGACATATAAGGTAATAAAAAATAAATGTAAAAAAAAACCTTAAAATAACTACAAAATGAGCATGTAAATCAAATATCTTATCTAACAAAAAAATTCCGTGCAGAGCATGCCCCCTGCCCCACGCAATGTTCTCACCTTACCTGTTTGCATCCCTGAAATGGGAGATCAAACTCTACTAATCTACTAATTGATCATGAAAATTGTTACTTTTGATTACTTTCCACTCCTACTCTGATCCTTAGAACTAACGCATTTTTGCTACTCTACCTTTAAGACTTAAGACTTCATTGGTCGTATGAAATGAAGCAGTATGTTTTTGTGTAACGCAGGGCCCAGTGTTCCTCCAGAGCCTGAAGGGACGAGCGCAGAAGCTCAAGCAGAAGAGCCGAGGCGAGAGACTGAGGTGATTGAGAGGCTTATATTCAGTCAGTTTGTCCTGAACGCTCGTGTCTATAGAAAATCATCAGAGCTCTATGATGCACTGTCATGGAAGTGGATTGTTGACTCTCTTGCCGTTTTTTTTGTCTTCATAGACTGCGTCGGAGTCAGTGGATCCCACTGAAGCTGCTTCGTCTCCCGCCGAAGAGGCCGAAGTCGACGAGGGGGAGGGCGAGACCTGCTCCATCTGTTTCGAGCCCTGGACCACGGCCGGTGACCACCGCTTGGCCGCTCTGCGCTGTGGTCACCTGTTTGGCTACATCTGCATTTCCCGCTGGTTGACGGGCGGAGGAAATAAATGTCCACAGGTGAGTTTCACTTTCACTCAATGAACATTAAAGGCCTGATCTTCATCTAGTATTTCAGGGTATCCGCGGGGCATTAAAAAGCATTAAAAGTCATTAAATGGGTTTTGCGAAAATTAAGGCCTTAAATGGCATTAAAAAGCATTAAATTTTATTCCTACAGGCATTACATTTTTAAATTTTTTGATAGTGGTTTACCGGCTTGGACCTGGAGACCGAAGGCTGCATCAGTGTTGCCAACTTAGAGACTTTTTTTCCAAGAAAGTGCAATGTGACAAATATAGCGACTTGTTGAAACCTTATCTATCTTCCGAGACTCCCCGGTACTGCCGCACGAGCGCGAGATCTTGCTTTCCTGCCGCAGGCGCAACTCTCTCTGCTTCTGTTCTGTTCAGTGAGTGGCTGAGAGGAGCAGCGCATTCAGTTGAGGATGTCAGAGAACGGATAAAATAGATACTATTGCTTTTAACCTGAGTGATCAATTTACATGTACAGCCAAAAGACATTTGCTGTGATTTATCTTATGTATATGGTGATTTTTGTCAGACAACGTCTCGATTACAAATCAGGATTATAACATGTCAGAGCTCGACACAGTTAGTCCGGGATAAGTGGATTTTTTGAAGGGTCGGACAAGGAGCCTGATTAAATCATCAATTTAAAAAAAAAAACAAAAAAAAAAAAACTTGGGAATCACCAAAACGCAAGAATGACAGATTTGATTACATTTAGTGTAAGTGGCGATCGATAGTGGATAATAATAGGCTGTATAATGGACTGATGGTTACAAGATTGCTTGCGCAGCCTTGTTTTCATTAGCCTACTGAATGATTCAGCGTTTTGAACGAATCGGTTGAGTCAAGCATCCCAATGTGCATACTATCCACCCTAAATAGTATTGAATATTACTAATGTCGCATACTATTTAGAATGGATAGAATGCACACTGAGATGCAGGCAATGACTCATTCATAAACAACTGCCTCATCAAAAAACAAAAAACAAAAAAACAACTGCCTCATTCTTGAATGAATCAGCCGTGGGAATGAATCGTTTGAATGAATGACTCAATGACTCACTTATTAAGAATTTTACTTGCTGCCACCTACTGGTGGTTTAGTTTAATTTTTAAAAGTATCACTTTCCCCCCAACATTTCTTATTTGAATTTTCAAAAAATATTTAAAACAATCCCATAACATTATTTAACACAGTTGTAATTTTTTTTTTTATTGTAAATGATTTAATTTGATTGGTAACAGCCCTTAGTGTCTTATTCTAATTGAATTTATTGAACAAATTTAAGAATTTAAAAATAAAAGATGAATCATACATTTTCCATGAATCATACAGGATTGGGTGGGGGGAAATTGCCCCTTGTAAAGGTTAAAAAAAAAAAAAATGCCCTCAGTGTAAATATCACAAATATTCAGATTTATATATGTCAAAGCTGGAATTTTCTGAAAGGATATTGCTTCAGAATAAATTTATATTTACACCAAAAAATAAAAAAATTCCTATTTTTTCCAGACAAGCAACTGTTTTTCTCAGACAAGTGAATGACCGATTTACTTGTCCGAAGAACAAGCACATGACAAGGCTTAATTGTCGAGCCCTGTATGTAGTCTTAATGGGCCGCATTTCAGACGCCATTTCATATTGTCTGACAACAAAACAGAAAAATATATAAATGAAACAATTTTATTTGGAATCTGGCTGTATTAAAATACATTATGTGAGCACAAACAGGTAGCAGCAGAGAAGCAAACAAATGTAAAGGGCTGACACTTGACAGAGTGCAAATGCAACTTAATGACAATGAATATTGTAATTTCCATATGACGTCATCTATTGACATTTAGCGACATATATATGGCAAATTTTAAAAATTGGCATTAAAAAGCATTAAATTAGATTTGATGAAACCTGT
Organism: Ctenopharyngodon idella; assembly: GCF_019924925.1. Classification (NCBI taxonomy): domain Eukaryota; kingdom Metazoa; phylum Chordata; class Actinopteri; order Cypriniformes; family Xenocyprididae; genus Ctenopharyngodon; species Ctenopharyngodon idella. The sequence goes on along the minus strand of NC_067243.1, from coordinate 27,315,968 downwards.
AGAAACCCTGTATTTAGTATTTGTCAAAAGTATTTACATTGGCTGTAAAGATGCTTACACCATGTCTACACCACCACAACAGCTAGAAGCTGTCTACACTGCACACGACGAAGCAATCATTGCAAATCCATGAGAAGTATTGCGAGTGTTTGGAGTACGTCAGTAATAGAATGAGTACAAAAATACATTTTCAGGTATTAAGGTACAGAAACTAATCAAATGTAAAATAACACTATATTTGTAATGTATATTTTATAAATAAAATATACATTACAAATATAGTTACAAAATTTATTCAGTCAAGAACAAGTGAATTTTCTCTTAGTCTTTGTTGTTTGATTAACGTTTTTATAGAGACTGCAGCAGGAATATTAGGCTGCTGTCACTTTAAGAGCTGCACGGATCCAATATACTGTTACAAGTGTTTTCTTTGTCAACTGTTTACATTCACTCAAGACATAACTGACTGTATACGAGAATATTTTGACATATTTTTGTGCGTATTTGTCCGTTCAAGTGCAAAAAGATGTGAGGAGAACTTAGTTCAGTATCGCGCACTATACAGTATGAGAGGCAGCTTTCTGTGCATACGTTTTGGATGTAGAAAACAGTGCGCAAGTTTGCGCTTGAATGGTTTGAAGTTGTCAAAAGTACAGATTTTAGTACCGATTTCAGTACCAATTGGTACTTTTGGCAACTCGACAATCACATGAAATATTTTAAGGGTTAGTTCACCCAAAAATGAAAATACTGTCATTTATTACTCACGCTCATGCCGTTCCACACCCGTAAGACCTTTGTTAATCTTCGGGACACAAATTGAGATATTTTTGATTAAATCCGATGGCTCAGTGAGGCCTACATAGGGAGCAATGACATTTCCTCTCTCAAGATCCATAAAGGTGCTAAAAACATATTTAAATCAGTTCATGTGAGTACAGTGGTTCAAT